>NC_052505.1:54234807-54306984 GCF_014356525.2 Nilaparvata lugens | reverse complement strand
GAGGAGGAGGAGGAGGCAGGAGGAGAAAGATACGGGCAAGGAATGGATGTGGATGAGGGTTTGAATAGATCTAATGTAAGTGATATTTGAATAAAACAACAATAACAGTGGATTTTATTGATGAGTATATACGTGAATTTCTAATGAAAAATGAATAATTGTATATCTTATGGTATTGTTATGATAGTAAAGTAAATGAATACTATATGGGTGTAAAGGATATTAGTATTGCCAATGGTTATTTAATTATCGACAATAATAATAAGTATCGTTTAACAGTTGGTTTGTGTGAACTTCTATTTAAAAAACAGCCTGACCAGAAACTGTACACAGAACGTGATTTAAGAAAATATCGTAATATATTGCAGCTTACCGCTGCTCATTTAGATAGACGCGGTTATGTAAAGAGAAATACAGGCTATAAATCACAATTATTCAATCTTTATTTCCATCGAGTAGTAGTAGGAAAAGAAAAAGATCTAGGATTGATGATGCAGCGGCAGCTGTTAGTGGTATGGGTTTTATAAGAAATGAATCTACTAGTCGACAGTATGTCTACTGGGATAATCCAAATGAACTGATAGACAGATTAGATATTCTGCTTTCATCACAGCAGGCGGGAAATAGATCATTCAGTTGAAATAGCTTCTATTATTGAAGAACTGAAAGAAGTGTATTATATTAGGTGGCAATGTTGCTGCTTTTAGTCGTTAGTATGTGTTTAACACTTGACAGAATAGAGATGTCGGCAGTAGCGCCGCCACTGCAGTGAGTAGTACAATAGATCGATTTGGTAGGACACATCATGTGTTTAATACAACAGCACCATTAGTTTTAAACAGTGGTTGTGAATCAGCAGCAGCAGCAGCATCATCATCATCATTAGTGGCAGCAAGTAGAGAATATTTAGACAGTAAACTACTTGAATTATCATCAATATATTCAATAAACTTCAGTCTGATCCATTGTCACCGCTAGTTAACAGAGAATACTTGGACAGTAAATTGCTTGAAATATCATCAAATATATTCAATAAACTTCAGTCTGATCCATTGTCACCGCTAGTAACAGAGAATACTTGGACAGTAATCGGTTGTAATAATACCTATTTTATAATTATTAATATTATTTTCTCACACCAGAACAGCCAGAATCGCTTTTTGCAAAATGGATTTGGTAAGAAAAAACAGATTAAAATCTGAATTTCAAACATAAGGTTATTTGATTAAATTCTCTGCATCCTGCCATCCAACATACATATACCATTCAGAAATTCTGTGCTTTAAGACTACAGTGACTCGGCCCGCCCCAGCCTCAACTATTTCTGGAGGAAGGTTTCTATACAGTCATTGCGAAATGTAAAATGAATTTGTGCCTCTGAAAATGTAAAATGTATTGTGCCATTGCAAACTGATACTAATAGTAGGATTAAATAAACGTGACATTGTTTGGTTTCTGGTTAGATGACTGTGTTGAATCTCTCTGAAAAAAGTGCCCTTATTATAATTGAAAATGTAAATTACTAAAGTTCTTATGAAAATCTGCCTAACACTCATTACTGGAAATATATTGAATAGTAGATTGGTGGGAAAACGCTGGTTTTTGGTTATATGGTTTTAATTATCACTCTCTGGGCGACCGACAGAGGCTCCAAGACCGCCAATGACGCACCTCCCCACGCCATAATGCCATACTGCAGCAAAGACTGCACATACGCAAAGTACACTGTCCTGCAGCGATCCACAGTAAGCACTTGGTCCAGCCGTGAGAAGGCATAGATAATTTTCTCAAACGGTTCTTCAGCCCTTGTACATGAGGAACCCAGCTTAATTTACTATCCAGGATGACTCCTAAATATTTATAATGAGCAAACCGTTCAATTATGCCACAGCCGCAGGCCTCCGACTGAGGATCGTCACAGGTGTGCATCCTTAACACATAGCGATCACAGTCAATCTTGTCGACCAATAAATGGAAGATGTTTGGTTTTTTCAATATTAACTGTAAGAGAGTTATGGTCAAAACAATTTCTAATTTTTGCAAGGTCATGTGATGCGTGCTTGTATGCCTCACCCCACGTGCAGCCCTCAGATACCACAGCCGTATCATCCGCAAACAAGAACAGTTTCCCTTTAATTTTCAATTTGCTTATATTATTAATATAAATCAAGAACAATAGAGGGCCCAATGTACTGCCCTGGACTACTCCGTACCCTATTGGTAATAGTACCTTTTTATTGTTAAAACCTTTTTAAAGCGGTGGGCTGATGATTCCTAATTTGAATGTATAAGCTTTTGCAATTTTCCCTTCTTTTTCTCTTTGAAGAAACCTTGTGATTTTCCTCTTTGTTGTACTTCCTACTTTTTAAATACAAAATTTCATTTTTTTTTAAATTATTCTTATGATGTTATAGGCTCCAATTAATTAAATCATACTAATTAAATTATACTAGTGATACGGTATATATAATACTAATATCTATATTCATTGAAAATAAAAATGTCTATGATTGAAAACATACTTGTGTGTGATTGTGTGTGTGAATGTGCTTTTTTTTCAACCTACTCACGTACGAAAGCTTCTTGCTTTTTTGTGAGTAGTAAAACATTATTGTTTGCAATGAATTTTATTTCATGAAGTTTCAAATTTGATCATCTCCATCATCCAGTTGAAGCTATATCATCCAACGTCATACATCATACGTCAGTAACATCCAACTGATAATCAGCATCACGGTGGTTTGGTTTTTTATTAAATATAAATTTTTTGTTATTCATTCTATCCACTGATTATTATTTGCAGCTAGTTTTATAATTGTATGGATTTATCAAATTTGATTGTAATGAAAAATGAAAACAATAAATTTGAATTTGAATTAATTTGCTAACAGATCCATTGATTGAGACAATTTGTGATCGATTCCCTAGATAACTAGTGAACCACTCCAATTCTCTATTTCTCACTCCTATTGTTTCTAGTTTTTTGTAAAGCTTTGTCCCATCAATCGCATCAAAAGCTTTTGCTATATCTAAAAATGTAATCGAAACCTTCTTCTTATTCCCTAATTTTGTAGCTATCTCTTTGGTTAGGTCAAACAAAGCATCTGAGGTGCTTTTGTTGGTAATGAATCCATATTGTTCGTCTGCAATAATATTTTCCCTAACAAGGTATCTTGTGAGCTGAACTTTAACACATTTTTCTATTATTTTACTAACAACTGTAAGAAGAGAGATTGGCCTATAATTGCGTATTATTGACTTTGGTCCTGCTTTGTAGATAGGGATAATTTTTGCTGTTTTCAATGATGTTGGAAATTTTTCCTGTATTGATACTCAGGTCTATGATGTGCATTAAGGGTTGTTGAAATTCATTGAAGTTATTTTTAATCATTTTAGTAGTATACTATCTAACCCGGGTGATGAGTTCCCCTAATACTGTTTATAACACCATGAGTTCTTCTGGACTGTCGGCTGTAGGTTGAATACAGACTGAGTAGCATGATCAGCATCATCCACCTCGGCAAGTCCTACTGGGTTCAGAGCCTCCGTCAGTTGTTTCCCACAGAGGAGAATATTCGTTGAAAGAATCGCTTAAAGTTTCGAGCGCTGTGGCAGCCGAATCACAAGTTTTGTGCCAAAAGCCCCGACTGGAAATACCTCCTTGCCAACTGGACGCCCTGAAATCTCATTGACGATTTTCCAGAATTTTCTTGGATCGCCAGCTGCGGAATCTATTTTCTTTTTATAAAAGTTATTTTAAGCATTTTTTATTAAAGAGTGAAGCGAGTTCCTATACCTAATATATCTTTGTTTTAGATCGAGATTAAAAGGTTGGGCCCGCACTTTTTTGCTAAGTTTATCGCGCATTCTAATGATATTACTAATCCTGACGTAATCCAGGTTTTTTATCTTTTTATTCTTTGAAGTAATCGGGGTACTGCTTGAATTAGACTCTAAAGTTGTTTTCAAGATACTGAGAAATGAATCTGTAGCTTTGTCAACATCATTTGTATTTAAAACTTCATTCCAGCACTGAAATTGCAAAGAATGTTAACTCTGCTCCAAATACTTTTGAATGAAATTGATTACTATTGTTATTGTTATATATATTACATTACTACTACCGTATTATGAATTATGTTTAAGCAGATAGGATAGTGATCGGTTATTTCGGATTTTAAGATAAAAGATGATATTTTGTTCTGTTGGGTATTTTTGCAAAAATATGATCAATATAAGTATTATCAGGCCGGGTTACTTTATCAATACATGAAATTAAGCCGTTTGCATCATCACCTCCATGTAGCGATCTAATGCATATTTGGGGTTGGATTAAGTATGTCACAGTTAATATCGTCAATCACTGCCGAAAGGCAAGCGTTATCAAAGTTCTTGCCACAAAAATCATTCAAGGCATTTGTGAACAGCAACTGATTAGAATTTGGACTGCGATAAATAGCTAGGAGATTGCAAGGCAGACCAAACCAGTCGAAAACAAGATTCAGGAAGGTGGCAACCCCTCCCAGACACAGCTCAGTACACGGAACAGACAGGGCACTATCAATGTAGATAACAATACCATCATTATTATTGATACTATTGAATGATCTAAATACATTGAAACCATCGATGTGTATTAAATCAGTATCGTAATTAAGCCATGCTTCAGTTAGAATAATGCAGTTGAATTTTACTTTGAGATCTTCAATCAATACTAAGAATTCGTCGAAATTGCGATTATAGCTCCGGATATTCTGGTGGATAATTTTGAACGATTGAGTATTATCTATCTTATTTTCCTTGCTAGCCTGATAAAAACTACCTGTATCTTCACAGTATAGGCACTCTACTAACTGGTAATCAAAAATTAGATTCTGTTTAATCAAAAAAATTAATTCGAATGTATCCGCTTTCGGAAAGCTGCTAAAAATTATAAATAGAATTATAAGAGGCCAATAGCTTTGTTGATGATTGAAAAGTATTCATTAATTTGTAAGTTCGACTTTAGATTGAAAGGAAAGAGTATCAATGCAAAGACATTTCTCTCCTTGATTTAGAAAGAAAAAAAAGAAAGGAAAAAAGTATGAGATCTATCAAGAGGTGCGCTATTGATGTATCAAGTTTCAAGACAATACTTTACTCAGTTAGAAGCAAAACAATATACACTGAAAAATAAATAAATGTGGGTATTTACCAACTTGAGGTTTTTTTTTATAGATCTAAGCAATAAGATATCATACTTTCAGATAGTGATAGCCAATTCAAGTTGTTTTCATAGATTAAATTATTCGCTCACAACTAAAGTTAGTATGGTTGCCTACTTAAATAGAACAATTTGAAAGACTGAAACATTTTTGCAATATGTTTCACTTTGATCTCTCCTTCAAAATTGTAAATGAACAAGATAAAATAAAATATACATGTTAATAATCATTTCAACAACCAAATCTGGATATCATTTAAAACTGTTCGTTAAAACTGATTAATGAAAATTCAAATTCAAATTCAAATTCAAATTCAAATCTATTGATTCTCAAAAAAATATATACAACACTTTCAAGACAAAAACAAATATATATATAAGAATCTACACCTGCAAAGAAATCCTGTGCGCAGGTGTGAGTTGCAATATAAATGTTTTTCAAAAATATTCAACAAAAATGATCTAAAACAAATTTCTTGAAAAAATACAGAATAAAAACTAGTACTTAATAATAAAGAGGATACTAAAATTAAAGGAACGGAAGGAGAAAAGACGGAAAAGGCCAAGAAGAAAGAAGAAGACGAAGAAGAAGGAGAATGAAGAAGAAGAGAACGGTAAGAGGTAGGTAAGAGGTAGGTAAGTCAACTGCAACCATGGAGTAGACGAAAATTAGTTTATTAAAAACAATTTCTCCTCGATTTTATTTGCTATTATCCATTTATCTAAAATTAAAAACGAATATGCAATGAATCTTTCTTGGATTTCCACTTCATTAAACTAATTGAGGGTTTCGGAAAAACATTTCATGATATAATATATGATATAAATAAAATAAGAATTAAGTTACCTCTGTTAGTATGCTTCTAAATTAAAACAAAAAAGTCTTCAACTTGAAGTTATTTAACGTTCTTAAACTCAAATAATAATTCAACTTGTCCTTAATCAACTATATTCATGAATCAAAATAAAATCTAGTATTATTGATTTTGTATTATCATTCAATACCACAATTATAAAAATTATACCCACCAATATCAGAATATGTAAAAAGAAGAATATTCTCAGTGTAACTAAGATTCAAAATCTGATGATTACCGTATGCTATTTAATTAAAACTAGCAGTCACATCGCTCAAATACCCGGCGATTACTATATAAAACAAGTATGAATAGCATTGTACCTATTGACTAAATTTAAACGGTTCCAAATACTTGGGAATTATTAATACTATTGGAGAAGTATTAATATCAAATGTATATAGGCCTACTCGTATTTTATTATTATTATCAGTCTCCTATGCACAGTGGGTGAAGATAATTATTAAAAACTCACAGTTTGATCGATTTCGATACTTAAGAGCCTGATCCTGAAGCCATCGTCTTCGTGTTTGGTGTAGCCGCTACATCATTACTTGTCGCATCGGGAGCAGCGGGGTGTGACTCGGTATCGGCAGCCATCAATTGTTGCTGATTTTTGTCCAATAATTGTTGAAAGAACTCCACTTGCTTTACTCGTTGTGGGTTCGTGGTCGGCGTCCGCTTGACCAGCACTCGTCCGTTGGCGACCCATGCAGCCGCCAGTTTGCCGCTCTTCACTTGACGCCTCGCCTCAAAGTAAATAGCGTTGTTATTCTCAGTGAGATGGTCGTTGATGTAGATTTGTATATTCGGAAAAGAAGGATGCAGTTCTTGGCAGACATTACTTTCCCGCTCGCCTTGCGTGAATCCACTGGGTTTTTGTCTGTCTTGAAACAAAATTAACTATGATTGACGGTGGACGATTATCTCTCATCTTAGATGGTAAACGATGGGCAGCAGACACATCGTAACTGTTAAAGTTCACTTGTAAGAGTCTAGCAAGTTCCCCAAGTATTTGAAAAATATTCTCACCTCGCGATCTCGGCACACCAGCAATAATAATGTTATTTTCCTGGTTTGCTGTTGTAGGTCTGACACTCACACTTTAACAAATTAAGTTGAGTATTTAAACGTTCGTTTTCAGTTCTAAGGTATTTTACTTGCGAAGTATTTTGCTCACTCTTTTCTCACACCCTCGAACTGTGACTTGAGTGATCCTAAGTCTTTGACAACACTTGCAATGTCCTCTTGCATTTTTTTAAGAGCGAGTTCTGACGAGTCACTGCGCTCGTTAAACTCCTCGCGAAAAGAAGCAATTGCCTCAAGCACTGACTTTTCACTGTTACTAGTGGGTACACAGACACTGTTAGCCAAGTTAGGAAGTTTCATACATGATATGAATTGCACTTCATATTTTTACGCGTGTTCACTTTATTTTTGACGCGCCCGAAACACATTGAGCATGAATGTTGACCGAGCATTCGCTACACTTTATAATGTCTTTCATTAACATTTCTCTCCCGCATTCTCCGCAATCATCACCCATTATGAATAAATTTGTGAGAAACAGAACTGAAAATAATAAATTGAGGTTATAGATTGGAGCTATTGGCTATTGTTAGGTCGACACAATTCTTTCCGAAAGCGGATTCAACCGGTCTAGTCTCGTTTAAGCAGGAGCTTCAGCAAACGATCCGATCCCATCGACTGACTGATAAGAACTTACTGACACTAACAATGATATACTATCAAACAGCTGAAATTCCAGGACTAATCAGATAACTGAATTTTGATGGACAAACATCTTAAAAAATATAATAAGGGATGGACAATTTGTCTCGGCACCAACCTTACAGTTTGTTGGCTCACCAGACCTGCTATGGTAGATTGGCATCACGAACAAAACTCAACGCTACAGCCATCTTCTATCAGCTCAATCAAACGCAAAATCGCCATTCACTAGACTTTGTGGTCTTTGATGCAACACTGAAATTAGGCTTTCATTAGAAGATGCAAGGACTAATATAAACACAAAATTGAAACTCAAACAATCAAAATAAATTCAACTAAATCACTTAATTATTATTATCCTGGTGTACTGCTCAAAGCTAACCTTACTTCAACTTTATTGCCAATTATCCAGGCAACAATCTGCAGCGCTACCATCACTACATTGTTCTGACATATCATAACTTCCACTAAATTTCTGACTGTCCCTAACATGTAATTTTCTATAAGAATCTCACTGAAAAAATTGTCCCTACACCAGTATAATGCCTTCAGCCAGGGCATCACAGCTAAATGGAAACACAGACAGAGAAAATATTAATATTGATCACGTTATTGAAGTAATATGAAACTCACCTCCAAATCTTCTTCAATTGATTTATCTTCAGCATTTGTATGCTGCTCTAAACTTCGATACTCATTTCTGGAATCAAGCATTCATTGGCCATGAGAATGTTTATCAATTTTATAAATAAACTGATTTGGAATTAACATAAGAATTCAAAGAAAAGAGCAAAAGGAGCAGAGTGGCACAGTGAATTGTGCCGTGCTATGAATTTCGAAAGTTAATTTGGAATTTAGAATTTAGAAGCACACACAATATTACTTAATAAAAGGGATGCTTGATAAACATACCTAGTGCTAGAGAATGGGAAACCAGAAATGACAAGAGAGACGACAAAATAGAGAGAAGATATCAACTATATATTGTCACCTCTTACAGTTAAATTCAACAGTTAATAAAACAAAATGAAATTACATCATGAAAACCGAAAATAAAATTACTAAATTTAGAAAGTTATCTCTGATATAGATAATTCGGTAATAACCTACTCTGTCTGCTTTACATTGAAAACGTTTCAGATTGAATCATGAGACGCTTTAAGGACTCTAATTTCAGAGAGAAGAATTGGAAGATTTCATAGATATTTCTCAGAAGTTAATCATAAATAACAAAACATCTTTTAAAAGAAAAATCAACATAAAATTCATAAAATTCTTAGAACTTTTAGAACACACTTGGAAACTTTTAAAACACTATCAAAACATTATCAAATATCAATAATCCCCAATAATATCTATTCTGCATCTTTATATCATGGAAGCTGCAAAGACAAATATTCCTCAAGTATCACATCACGGAATTCTACATTGGAAGACTATTGAAAAATATGAGATATCAAAACAAATTTAGAAAAGCTGGGGTCCGTGAAACTTCTATTCGATCCTTTACAACTTTAAGACCAAAATTATTTTAAAACATTAATTTATCAATAAGGGACCTTTAAACATTCCATATACTAATTCAACTTTTAGTAGTTTAGTAGATTATGAAATATAAATTTAAAGAAAACTGAAATTACCAGCTGGATCCTTACAAAGAAAATATGGACTCACATTTCAATATGAAGATACAACCAAAAATCTATTAATCAAACCAAATTAATAGAATTTGTGAACTATCCATCCCCAATAATATCTCAAAGTTACGATTTAACAAAAGTCTAATTCCGCACGTTTTAATTGATTCACGTTTTACACCCCTCCCTTTTAAAAGTCTATAGTCACTAGAACCCATTCTGTCACATCCGGAGCTCCTGGGACGTTCGTTTAATTTGGAAAAAGTTGTTACCTCGAAGCTGTTTCTTCAATTTGAATCTAGGCTCGGTGATCGAGCTCTACACGTCCAGATGGACAGGAGACAGCATACCCCAAGCTTCTAGTACTGCCATCGATTCAGAGGCATCTCAGCGGCTTAAAGACACACGTTCACGAGACATTCATGAACCCGTAAATTGATGGACTCGTACATTGATGGACCCATACTTTGATCGCTTTGGTAGCGGTTATAGGTGGGAAATCTCCATTGTGAGGTGACAATTTGATATCCTCTCTTTCCAATTGAAGCAATTACTGAGGCGGAAAAAACTAGAAATGCCACTGCAACAGAAGTTTCCAGAGCAAAATACTACCAAGCCTGAAGCTGGCATAAAAGCCATGATTAACACAAAATACTGTGACTACATTTTGTACTGCTTACAACAGAGGACAAACGCTGAATGAATGCACTTCGCTTTTGTCGTCTTGCCGTGGACAGCTGTAAATGGCCTCACTAGATAGGAACCTAACCAACGTTAACTGTGATTGGCAGTTACTATTTTCTTGAAGAATTTCTGCCAATAGAAAGGAACGGTACAACTACAATTTAAAATACATTCTTCCACCAAGTGACAGCTATTTTATAAATTCCTAGTCAAATAAGGCATAATTGATAATCAATCAGACACAAATTCCTTGCCTTATAAGGTCATGAACCAGACTGATGCTCCAGGAAAATTGTTGATTTTCTTAGTACCATAACTTCTACGCACACACTTACAGAGTCGACACAACATAATGCAGGAAAGCAAAACCAGCGAAACAAAGTTTCATAACAGGCTGACTTCTCATGATAATTCGCATAATCCTCATCATTCACAATTGGAACAATGAATATTGTTACACAAGTCTTCAATTGGATCTACCATATCTGTCAGTATAGAGTTATTTAGACTTGTAAATGATTGACTGTCATCAAGACTTTTGAACTTAGGCAGCCATGACCAAATAAGATATTTGCATGTGATCAGATTCATAGTGTCACTATCATTTCGAGGATTTGCAAAATCAATCACTTGCCTGTGGTGAGTGTTTATATTACCCAAAGTATCCATAATTCTTCCACTCATAGGAGCCATTGTATATGGGAGGCACTGTGTGGTAGAAACACTCTCAACTGTTTGTCAAGTTGGAGTAACAACCTCCTTCTCATATTACAACTAGTGTGCAGGCTTGCCAACTATGTAACCACCTTCCACCAACTCTTCTAGAATGGAATTGATTTCATTCTCATGTCCAGTGTAGCCAACTGCTCTAGATTGGTCCAAAAGTCTCGACCTGTCTACAAGTTCATTAGGATCATTGTAGTAGATGTATTATATTTGAGTAGCATCATTTGCAACCATATTGAATGGTGTCACCAGTCCTCTCCCACTATGCTTTCCATTCCTTATCAGTGGGTGAATTGTCTTCTTGTACTTGGCAGCATTGAAGTTTATAATACGTCCAACTGGATCATAGTTTTTTCCATACAAATTGGTCAAATACAGAATGTGTTTGTATGCATTTGAGTCAGGTTGTTAGGCTTGATTGTAAGGCTCCTTTTCAAAAATCAGGTCACATAGTCTGGCTGTTGCATCAAAAATCATTTTATATTCCTCCATCTGTAGGGTCAGTCAGTTCAATCTTTGAGCCATCACTTCCAAAGGTTAGATGCCTACTACCCAAATAGTACTTATTTCCAACTAATCTTGGTCCAAGTGTAGTATCTGGACTACTATCATTTAACATCGCTCTATAAACATATGGACCCACTTTGGTTCCACTCAATCCACTTTGAGTATGAATGTTGTCCACTTCCTTAGGACTGCTGTTATTCAACACTGCCTCAATATCCTCCTCCTCCTCCTCCTCCTCCTCCTCCTCCTCCTCCTCCTCCTCCTCCTCCTCCTCCTCGACATCACTCCAAGTTCTAGCCTCAGACAATAATTTTCTTGCAACTGCTGAAGTACTTGGAGCCGGAGTGGAGCCTGCTGCTTCTCCAAATGATTCATAGGTTGGTGACTCCTCCCCCTCCTCCTGCTCCTTGACAACTTCTAGTTGTGGTGGTAATGGATGTCGAACATGCCTGGGTCAGATTGGAGTTGTTGGGGGTGTAGATGGTATAAGCCAATGTTGTTCTGCTAATGGTTGAGCCAGTGGCTGTTGCTTAGCTGGAGGTGCTTGTTGCTGAGCTGGAGGTGATTGCTGCTGGGCTGCAGGAATCTGAAGAGTTTCGATAATTTTTTCCAGTGGTTCAGTTAGCGGTTTGAAATGTTTTGTATGTTGCTCCTCTGTCAATTCTCTTCCAAGTGTAAGCTCCTCATGCTTTCTCTTGATGTTAGGTCTTAGCTTTGAAATCTCCTTGATGGTAGGAGCTATCTCCTCAAATGTCTTCTAACAAGGTCAAACCATCCTGCTTGCCTCACAATAACAGACTGATACTCTACTAGACTTACACCTCAACTAAATAGGTGTCGATACCATTTCTATAGCACCCAGCATTCTTTCCTGATGAGTGGTCAATGTCAAGGAATGCATGTGCAGCTGACAACCAAACCTTGTTACACATGTCCTTGAACTGATCGAAGGTCATATCGGCATCGACATGATCTCTATACAGATGAAGTTCAGCTCATCCTGTTCAAACATGATTAGGAAATTTGCATTGTCACGAATCAGCTGTTTTGGAATGCGGCTATAGGTCTGTGCCAGATAAAAAACTTCGACATTGCTGTGTCTGCCTGCACTCAAGTATTTCCTGATTGCATCCTGTTTGATCACAAATTACGTCATAAAAGATAATTGTTGAATTGGCAGGCAGTTCATGTGGTTCAGGTATTTCCTCACTTGTATCACACTCTACATATTCCATCCCTGCATGATGGTTTTAAGTAACTTGTACTTGAACTGAAATGTAGTCTTTGAAAAAAAGATGTATATTTGAAAAATGTATTCAATTTGGATCAAAAAGCATGTTGAACAGTAGATTTGTCTTACCACACCCTGAAGGTCCGCATATAATGCACATTATATGGTTGGGGAACAAAGGTCCATGCCACTTCTTCTTATTGTCAATCACCAGACCACAACATTTTATCACACGATCAAAATCAATAACATTGAACAAGTTTTGTACAATCTCTCTCATCCTAGATCAAGTCACTTTTGTCAATCCACGAGTCGTGACTTGAACTGTATCCTTTTCAATGCACTAGCAGCTTGTCCCCTATTTTCCTCAAAACCTTGTCAATCTCAAAGACACTTGGCACTGTTGTCTTTATATTTTCTTCAGAGTAAAACCCTCCTTGAATAGGCTCATTTCTATAGTCTTTCAATTCATATGTTACAGGTACTGTGGGACATACACATGTTACTGTGAACAGCTCATTTGTCCAATTGGCTAGATATCCCTTGTCAAAAGTCTTTTCATACTTGCTTATTTTAACCTTATCACCAGGCACAATATCCTGATGAGGACCTGGATAGAACCTACTTCTACACTCTGCATTCTTCTTCTGCAACTCTTCTCGATAGGCTTGACACTGTTTACTGAGTTGGTCAAGTAGCACTTTCTCATGCTTCTTCTGCACATCTACTGGTCGCATACCTATTGTTTGATGAATCTTGGCATTATACTCTTTGAGAAGTGAGGTTAGAATGTCTGTCCAACGATAGGTTCCTCGCTCAGTGAACTTGATCCACATTAACTGTTTAAGTGTTCTGTTGAAGCGTTCCACTATAGATGCCTTCTTATCTGATCTAGTGGAGTTATGATTCACATTATACTGTTGGACAAGTTTTAGAATTTTGTATTGAACCACTCTTCACCATCATTGGTCTGTAGATTTTTCACTGGATGTTTTTCAAATATAGGACGCATAGCCCAACAATGTCATTGGCTGACTTATTCCTAATTGGTATAGCAAATGCAAGCTTACTGAGACAACTTATAATCGTAATAATGTGTAATAGTGTGATATTGAGAGGGTATTATTTTGTTGTTTGTGTGTATCTTATATAATTTTTCAGGTTTTTGAACTGAAATGAACTTTGATTCTAACTGTATGTTGAACCCTACGTTTTTAGTGTGAGAATTGACTCTGTCTTGTTTGAATTTGCTAACTTGTTGCTTAGTTGTCAAAATTAAAGCAATCTTTGTGCATTTTCCAAGTGCAGTTTCAATTTCATGTCAAAAGAGCCACTGTATTTGAAAATTGTACGAGCATTGACCTTTTTACAGCTTTGGCTTTTCCACTGGAAGTTATGCTCAACGCTCATGGAGGGGGAATAATTTTCAGTGAAAAGGCGTCAGTTGGTATTGAGACGTGAACGGAAAATCATGTAACGGTGCGTGAGCCTTGGTCCTCTGAATGGGTCTGTTGCCCATCCAGAGGGACAAATTGAAAAGTTTTTTTTAGTTATCAGTAATTTTCATGTAGTTAAATAGGAACCAAAATTTGATATTGTTAGTGAGAGTAGAACCAGGAAATTATTTGTGTGTGTGAGTACCAGTATAGTGAGTTTTCTTAAACCGCATGTGTGTGTTTCTGAAGAGTCAAAATTTGAATTGTAGAAATGGCTATTGTTTTGAATTTGTAGAGGGATAGAATATTGTTCCGATATTTCATGATGATGTTAACTGATCAGCTGATACGAGATAATGAAATGACAGTTGATAATGACTTGGGAAATTATTTGAAGTTTTAGGAAATATATTATGCATTCAAATTTATTGTTGTCTTATGTGAAAAGTGAATATTTTGAGTTGAATTAATTTCAAAGGGCCCGGTCATTTCTATTTTGAGCTACAGTGTTAGTCAATTTTTCTGGGTCTGGCACACCCAAATCTCATGTAAGTTGTGAGTTTTGATGAAATGTTGAGTGATAATGGTTGAAAAGGTTAGTTTCTGTTGAAGGAAACAGTGATTTGTCTTCTGGGATATCACGGCCTGTCTACAAGAGGCTACTGTGTGCAAGAGTGATGGGGCCATTCCATCTATGCCCCACTCCCAATGACATCATTGCTACTGCTGATGTGATGTCCACTGTTCCGGGAGAATGCTGACTTCCTGATGTCGCTGAGGCCAGTGAACAGCTGACTGACTTCCGACTGCCAGAACTGACCTACAGCTGTATTGCAGTTTGCGCTGATGTCAACGTTTTTAGTGTGAGAATTGACTCTGTCTTGTTTGAATTTGCTAACTTGCTTTGTTGTCAAAATTAAAGCAATTTTCGTGCATTTTCCAAGAGCAGTTTCAATTCCATGTCGTAAAAGCCACTGTATTTGAAAATTGTAAGAGCATTGACCTTTTTGCAGCTTTGGCTTCTCCACTGGAAGTTATGCTCAACGCTCGTGGAGGGGGAATAATTTTCAGTGAAAAGGCGACAGTTGGTATTGAGATGTGAACGGAAAATCATGTAACAGTGTATGAGCCTCGGTCCTCTGAATGGGTTTGTTGCCCATCCAGAGGGACAATTTGAAAAGTTTTTTTTAAATACCAGTAACTTTTATGTAGTTAAATAGGAACCAAAATTTAATATTATTAGTGAGAGTAGAACCAGGTAATTATTTGTGTGTGTGAGTACCAGTATAGTGAGTTTTCTTAAACCGCATGTGTGTGTGTTTCTGAAGAGTCGAAATTTGAATTGTAGAAATGGTAAGTGCCAAACTTTTGTTGTCTTCGTATCATAGCTCAAAATTTAGCAACATAGAATGACCGAGGCCGAATTTAAATGCAGCAAGTTTGCAGGTTCCCAAAATGTATAGATTAAAAATGGAGTATGTCTTCTTGACCTGAATCGATTGCTGAATAACTTTGTTCTGTTTGAAAATTTGACATGTTACCTGACTCTTATTAATTCGTTCTACCTATTTAGAATTCAATAAGCCTGAAGTTAAATTTTAAAAGTATTTTCATTGAAGTTCCTGGCTCGTAGTTACTATAGTTGCTAGAATAGGTGACAATGATGATAATCTGTGCATTTGAATGAACGAATCCACTAAAAGCTCCCAACCAATCAAGGATTCGAATACCGGTAGATGGATTGATAGCAGTGAACTTTAGCAAATATTATAGAAGAGAAGGAACACCACCACTCCGTGTACAAATGTAACCTTTGTTCTGTCAAGCACACGGTATCATCTCAACAAGGTAAGCCTCATAGAGATCGTCAAGACCTTTGACTGTAACCTTTCTTGTCGGAAAATTCCAACGAGCTTGTCTGTGCAGCTCTCACACAGCATTTATATCAGCATTTATATAGGCAACAAGTTCATCAGACCATGATGTCGGCATCTTGAAAGTCAATGATGACCCCGAGTTCCTTCATAACAAGATGTTGCCCAGTTAATTGGACCATGATGTCGGCGGAAGTCATGATTAACCAACTTCCTGCATAAAAATAAGTTTATCAGAGTAGGATGCTTTCTATTGTATTGAATGACTAACAGTATAGGATGTTATAATGGCAGTATTTGATTCAAATTCAAATTTATTTCCTCAAAAAATACATTCACAGAAACAGAAATATCACATTAGTCTATGAAGAAATATCTCCCTGCAAAGGTAAAAACCTGAGCGCAGGAAGGAGTCTATATGAATTTTGATCACAACAAAGCAGCAAGAAGGCGAACCATTCTAAGCAAAAACAATGCATAAACTATTTTGATTATTTTTCTTATGTGAAATATATTTCAACATTTATATATTCACTTATATTATATATATATATTACTTATATTTTTCTACATTATTAAGTATTCCTACAAATAGAATAAGACATAGTTATGAGAACACTTCAGACAGACAGATATATACACAAACTACAAAATGGAATATAGAGTTTTGAAAATATGCTTCATCTCACACCTTGTGCTTACTCTAGAATTTGAATGTTGTATGGAATAAAATGTACAACAATTGTGGTATTACTTGATGTTCATTTACAGTGTATGCATGAAAATAATATATATAGTGCACAAAGATAATATTTCAGTCCAATATATCAAAAACTATCCAGTGATACAAATCTCCTAGTTGATTGCTCATTTCACAAAATCCTGTGCTGAACACGAATTCCAAGATGACTCCTCACTCACACATGTCTGCTTGCTCCACTTCAGGCTGATGTTGGTACTGGGTCTGGCACAGGGGCAGGAGTTGTAGTGGAGCAGTACTAGTTGGAGTAGTACTAGCGGGAGTTGTAGTGCTAGCAGGAGTTGTAGTACTAGCTTGAGTAGTTGTGATGCTAGCAGCAAGAGTTGTTGTGGCATTTGCATTACTCACTGGAGTAGTAATAACAATGGATGCTCGTTCTTCACAGCATGGTGCACAGACCTTGACTGACCTTGCAACAACCGCTTCCAGAAAGTCCAGCGATGTGAATGTGGGGTGGAGACAGGTGCGCAGATTGTATGTGCATTGGACTTGTTTGCAGAGAGCTCCCTCCACAGCTCGTTCCCCGGCCATATTCATGTTCACATCATTTAGGGCAGAAGTCTATGTGACAACGTTTTCCGCTGAACACACATTGCACAAATCTATGTATGAAACATTGACTCCCATGATTTCAATAGCATTGAAGTCATGTTATAACAATTATTCATTTCTATCAGTATCCTAAAGTTCATTCTGTATGAGATCGTTTCATCTATATAATTTTCAGTTCTCTAATTATGGCTGTTACTCATTATCACAATGGCATAGCCTCTTTGCAGACACACAAGTGTTGATGAAGACATTCTTCGAGCTGGGACACAGCATGGTCACCATTGTGGATCTCCAACAGATGCCTGACTGGAAGAACAAGGATGTGAAAATTGTACTGAACTTTCTTTATACACAAGAACACTATTGGTGTGAATTCAAATGTGGTCTCCAAGAACTGACTCTGCTAGGATTGGGCAAGGAGGAGATTATATTTGCAGTCTTTTCACTAGTTGAAGGCACTGATTGGGTTAAGAGATTCAGGATTGACAATGGAGAGTCAGGTGATCGACCTTTTGAAATCATCATTTACAAGGCAATTGCTTCCAGAATTATGTGCACACCCTACAAATTCTATGATGATCTTTCTTGTGATGAACCTGATGGACCGTGCAAAGCTCAAGAGCATGAGGAGCCGTCAGCTGAGAGGTATCATAGGACCGATGATTATACAAGAGGAGAGAGCCTGTTACATTTGTATATTCTTTTCAATGATTGAGATTAGTTAATAAATACCATATACTTGCACATTTTCGTTATTACTCAACATCTTCCTTATCACTTGGCTATTATGATGTCATGCAGACCAGTTGAAACATGAAAACTTTCCTGTTGAGTCATAGTTGAAAAAAGTTATTCCAATGAAAGATACAATCATGGTGTAATGGTTTACGTCCAAATATATACAATAAAGATTCGAACCCGGGTCCTCATGAATAATTCAAACCCGAGTCCTCTAGAATGGAGAGCAGAAGTGCTAACCACTACACCACGGTGGATATCTATTTACTTGTTGTTTATCATGTATACTTCAACAACTATATCCAAGCTCATTGCAGCTTCTAGTGAGCTGTAAGTGAACACTGACTAAACAGTGACTGAACAGTGACTGAACATTGACTGAACACTGAACAGTGACTGAACACTGAACAGTGACTGAACAGTGACTGAACATTAACTGAATACTATGGAATGCCATTATGTTGAATATAACTAGGAAAAAAATATTCCTTGCGATACAATGATTTGATCACACTCTAGAATTCATATCTGAAAGCATACATGCTACCCAGAGGATATTTCATTACTGTTTGGATATTCAAGCTCCTTGTATATTCTATAGAATGATCACTTCTTCTCACATTACTAAATGTGGGTGAAAAGGATTTGAGGAATAGAAATCAGCAATTCATTGCTTCTCTTTATTGAACATATGCTATTCTATTAAATATCAAAACGGCAGCTGTGTGTCCTAGGATACTTTTTCACAAAGAGAAGTGTGTGGCTGTGTGCTGAAACGCCACATTCTAGAACTGAACAAATGTGTCTTGTATGGCTCTTGACTGAACACTGATGGTTCCCACACTGTTGTGAACACTATATATACACTCCAGAGTGGGTTTTTTTTTGGGTGGGAGACCTTCTGATTTATTTCCATTTATTTTTAATTCTTCATTATTTTTCTTTCATCAATTTCCATTCATTTTTGATTTTTCATTATCAATTTTTTTTTCTAAGTTTTTAATAATTTGCCCTCGACCCTGAACTTGACCCTGAACTTGACCCTGAACTTGACCTTGACCTTGACCTTGACCTTGACCTTGACCTTGAACTTCTCCTAGGTGGAGAAGTCTGGTGCATAGTGTGCCAGAACACACAACATTATACTACTGACTGCAGCCAACGAGCTGCTGTGCCCTGGGAGGATAGGTAGAAGGGACGGCAGCCAACGGGCTGCTGTGCTCTGGGAGGATAGAAGGATAGGGACGGCAGCCAATGGGCTGCTGTGCCCTGGGTGGATAGGAGGAAAGGGATGGCAGCCAAAGGGCCGCTGTGCCCTGGAAGGAAAGGTGGAAGGGGATGGCAGCCAACAAGCCGCTGTGCCCTGGGAGGATGGATGGATAGGGAAGGCTGCCAATGGGCCGCTGGGCCCTGGGAGGATGGATGTATAGGGATGGCAGCCAACGGGCCGCTGTGCCCTGGGAGGATGGATGGATAGGGACGTACGGTAGCCAACGGGCCGCTGTACCAGGAGAGGAGGACAGGGACGTATGGCAGCCAATGGGCTGCTGTACCAGGAGAGGAGGACAGGGACGTATGGCAGCCAACGGGCCGCTGTACAAGGAGCAGGAAGGTTGGGAGCAGAATGCTATGGTCTGGAGCTCATCCGGCGTTTAAATACTCTCCCAAAGTAGAGGGGATGGTGATGCGCTGCCGCCAGAGGCGGTGAAAATCCTCTCGATGCGCGGAAGATGGTGCGCCATCGGTACCCTCCTCATCACCGGTGTCAGCTAGCTTGCTGATAGCCGTGCGTCTTTTAATAATATTATTAATTATTAATATTAAGCAATATTTTCCAGTCACAATTTTACTTTGTGACACCCCACTCCTACTTTGGGGGGGGGGAGGGGTGTCAGAGGTGTCCATGGCACCACCTTGAAATGCGTGAGCCATCTAGGCATCACCTTAAGCGGTGTACACCTCTCAGGCATCACCTTTAGAGGTGTATGCCACTCACTATGATTGACATCCATGCCTGGTCCACAGGCACATATTTACATCGTCCATCATGTAACCGGACTTTCATACGTGGTCTGCCAGTCCATTTGTGCTTACCAGGTGTTGTAACGCGGTGGCACAGCACTGGATAATTAGATTCAATTTAATCTCCTCAAATGAGAAAGGTGTCATGTGATACATGATTGAAAAACGAAACACCAAGAGAAAATTGATAAAATGCTCATTGATATCCCAACCGATATCTAAAGATATCACATTTAAATATTATACCAAAATAGATCATACAGAATGGAATAAGAGGATGAGTATTTAAAATAATGACATTTGAAAACTTCTTTTCAAAGTGTTAAATCTGTGAGAAGACGTAACTCTTAGAAGTTGATCACTCTTGAAAGGATGAAGTAAGATAGTTCATGTTTCCAATGTACTCATTCATTCAATTCTTGTGTGAATAATTCGCTTATTTGTGAGTAGTATTTTTGAATTCAACTGGTAGTTCTGTGAACAGTAGACCTCACGCAGTATTCTCATCCACAAGTACCTGATTGAAACTATAGACCTTATGGAAATACAGCAATAGACTGGCTTCTCCACACATCTTTGTAAACACTTGTCAGCTGATTTATTATGAACCATTCTATAGTCTGATTTTCAAACTCTTATATTGGCGTATGAAGGAGGCTCCTTTTTCCTTTTATATTAACCTTGAAATGCAAAATTTCCGAAAACCTTGTATATACATCAACGTGCAATAATTAGAAAAGGAACTTACCTGTCAAATTTCATGAAAATCTATTACTGCGTTTTGTCATGAATGCGCAATATATAAACATTTAAAATGATGGGTATCAAAAGACAAAACATCGATGTTTTGAACATCGATGTTTTTTTCATCCCAACATCGATAAGTGAAAAACATCGAACAGTAAACATCAATGTTTTTCAACTTCGATGTTTTTAAACATCGTTTATCGCCCTACGTTTCTATGCATGATACTATTAGTCCAGTCAATATAGACATAATAAAGGGGGTGTGCTTGCAATTTATATTTTAGTTCTGATTTTTTAATATATTATTTGGGTACATAAGAGGAGCCCAGAACCAATTTCTCCATGCAAGATTTCCTTGTGCTAGATACAGGATAGCCCAAAAATCTTGTATTTTCGGCACATTTTCCAGTTTTCAGCTATTTCTGCCAAATCTCTCCCATATTGTAAAATTATGAAAAAATGAGATCACTCGGAACTCTCTATCTCCAATGAGTACTTAGTTATTATTTTTCAAAAAAGATTGAAATTTGAAGAAAAAATAAATTTTGATGAATTTTAGTTTTTGATCAACAATACTGATTGTTACAATTTAGATGTATAATTCAAAATCCATCTAGGCGTATTTTTGTGCTATACAATCTGAGATCAGGTAGAGCGCTCTATGTCATATAGATTTCCAGATACACCTGACAACAATGCTCCTTGTATTGTGAAAAACACCTAATTTTCAGCTTCAACCGTCATCACCATCTACTTTGTCCTCACATTGATATTTCGCACAATGACATAAGTTCATGGGTAAGAATCACCCGTTTGATGCACTTCATTTCAGTATTTCCTAGTAGAGGCACGATTAAGGACACCTCAAAAATCAAAATTTCAAACACTTTTTACAAACAATTTACTTTCGACACAATGCTCAGATTTCATCGTACTACACTTCATTCTACTCGGCTCGCCAAGGCGGTTCAAAATCATGCATCAACAGTCAAATTCGGTCAAAAAATAGAAAATTTATTGTTGAGTGTAGGTACTTAAGCCCATATTCAATACATAAAAAATTGCCAATTTCTTTATTCAAAGCTATGCATCTCGGTAACCCCTCATTATAAAAAATATATCATGATCTTGAAATGTACAATAGAATTTTCTATTTCATCTGCTGTAAGCAATTCATGGAAAAATATGTTCTTGAAGTGAGATTTGATTGTTGAAAAAAATCCGGAAATTGTAGATATTTTTCTCATATTAACGGTTTTGGCAGTTCTATGATAGCGAAAAGTGATTCGAGATGGATTTTAGGCAACTGAGCTCGTAGAGGATGAATTTATCTACAATTTGTAATCAATCGTAAGTTTCTATGATTTATCAGACTCGTTTTAGAAACTCTTGATCAACAGTAAAATTACGAAAAAAATGTAAAAACTGAAATCGCCATTTTTTAAAATCTTAACTTCCAAATTGTTTTGGAATCGAAAGTATTATTTATTGAAGTGTGAAGAGGGGGACAATTTCACATTCTCACTAGATTTGGAAATTTTATCAGACGTATTTCACAAGACATGCAACTTTGAATATAGAAATTGGTCATTTTTTGTGTATTGGAATATGGGCTTATAAGTACACTCAACAATAAATTTCCCATTTTCCGACCGAATTTGACTTATTATGCTTGATTTTGAACCGTCGTGACGAGCCGAGAAGGATGAAGTGCAGTACGATGAAATCTGAGCTTTATGTCAAAAGTTATGTGTTTGCAATTTTGATCCTTGAGGTGTCCTTAAGCGCGCCTCTCCACTAGGAAATACTGAAATGAAGTGTATCTTACGGGTGATTCTCATAGAACATAATCTCAAGAACTTATATCGTTGTGCGAAATATCAATGTGAGGACAATGTAGTTGGTGATGATGCTTGAAGCTGGAAACTAGGTGTTTTTCACAATACAAGGAGCATTGTTGTCAGGTGTATCTGGAATATGAGATAGAGTGCTCTACCTGATCTCAGATTGTAGAGCAAAAAAAGAGCTTCTAAAGTGACTACAATTTTATATGGAGCTATTGTTCCAATATTCTAACAGTTAATAACTGGAATCACAGCAATTTTGGACTTGTGGTATTGAAGTAACAGTCTTTCGAATAATTGAAGTCAGGTTGTGACTAGAAAGATACATCAAATCTAGTTCACAAGATTTGTCATCTTCATGGTCTAGTCTGAAACCTATCGGGATATCCTTGAGGATTCGGTCTTGAAATTTCACCCTAAGCTAATTTTAGCAATACTTGATACTCATATCGTATTCATCAAATACCTGATAGATTTTTTAGGAAATGGAAATGGATTAAGTTTTTTTATATTGATATCTGCACTCCTCACAATACGAGGACCTCTTTTCCAGAGCTAGATTAATTATTGTTAAACACATGTTGAGGAAATAATTGTAGTAAGAAAAAACTCTTTCTTCCTAAGAAACGAAGAATCCGACCTCTTATTCAATTCTAAATAACTAACTATCTAACCTTGACACGGACCACAGAAGTAATGTAAATCTTCAAGAGTATCCACAAGTCTCACATAAAAATACAGTGAGACTGATTGAAAAATAAGAATAGCAATCTGCAGGAAATCATAACTTATGCGAGATCTTTCACAAGAGTGATCTATATTCACGAAAAACACTAAACAGTAGGGATGGGTATCGATACATCGATGTTTAGAAACATCGATGTTTCAACATCAAACATCGATGTTTTTAACATCGATGTTTACTGTTTGATGTTTTCCACTTATCGATGGTTTTACCTAGACATCGGTCATTCGATGTTTTTCCCAACAAAAAGGAATTTTTCAATCAGGCTCTCTGTATTTTTATGTGAGACTGTTGGATACTCTTGAAGATTTACATAGCTGTGGCCCTTGTCAAGGTTAGATACCCATTTAGAATTGAATAAGAGGTCGGATTTTTCGTTTCTTAGGAAAAAAGATTTTTTCTTATTACAAGTGCTTTCCTCAACATACGTTTAATACCAATTATTAATCTAGCTCTGGAGTAGAGGTCCCCGTATAGTATGGAGTGTAGATAGCCATAAAAACACCTCTATCCATTCTCATTTCCTGAATAAAACTATCAGGTATTGAATGAATACGATTATTAGTAACAAAGATTGCTAAAATTCAGCTTATGATGAAATCCCAAGACAGAATCTTCGAGGATATCCCGAGAGGTTTCTGACTCAACTATGAAGATGACAAATCTTGTGAACTATAATAGAGTTGATGTATCTTTCTAGTCACAACCTGACTTCAATTATTTGAAAGACTTTTACTTGAATACCAAGTCTAAAATTGCTGTAATTCCAATTAGTAACAGTTAAAATATTGAAACAATAGCTCCAAATAAAATTGTAGTCGCTTTAGGAGTTTTTTTTTGTATTATTAAGTATTTCGAGATTTGGACAAAAGAATAATACCGTCTTAATTTCTCTCATACTAAAAAATATTCAAATCTATTGAACAATTTTTTAGATTATTGGATTTTCTTTTTTGTATTCGATTAAATATCAATCTCCGTTGATAATGAAGAGTCTGATTACCTACAACTACAAACAATTTATTAGGTAACTTTCAGTTTCGTTGCTGCCAATCAATAATATTCCTTTATTGTTAACTACTTTTTAAAAGCTCTGTCCCTCCCTTTTACATGTACATGAAAAAGGAAATTGATTTCACTATCAGAGTTACTCTAAGAATATAATAATCTTTCTTGGAATGTACGGCAACACATCGATGTTCAAAACATCGCTGTTCACTATTCAATGTTTTTCACTTATCGGTGTTTAGGGGAATAAAACATCGATGTTCAAAACATTGATGTTTTGTCTTTTGATACCCATCCCTACTAAACAGAATACTACACTGAATATGATAAAGATAATGATTATAATTCTGTTACTATTGCTTATTGCTCTCAAGATAATCCTCTTCAAACAAAAAAATAAAGAAAACTTGTATCAAATTAAAAAATTAGAATTGTTTACACTTTGTAATTGGGGAAAACATCGGATGACTTGAAAGAAAAATCTTTTATAATTTGTTTTCATTATTTTAGAAAACCGTTAAATTTGTCAATTATAAAGTCTGTTGGATCATGCATGGTATCACGCCAGCACAAGCAAATTTCTAGTTATTTTTCGATGTTAAACTATTTTCAATCTGTAATCCAAGCTTTAAATCTGCACTGTCAAATTATATATTCTATTATATTATATTTTCACCTGATCAATTCGTCTTCTGAGTTCGATTATTTCTTGAGCTTGTCAATTTTATCATTATACAATCAGTCATAAGAAGAATCAAGGGTGAGTGAGTGTTCATGCCTCCCGCGATTCAGATGATTGTTTTGAATCTTGTAGTGACTCAGTCAGTCTGGTGTTCGCTTAGCGTCCACGCACGCATTTCAAATTCCTAACCACAATACTGGTGAATCAGTACAAGATTCGTTATATTATGTGTGTCGACTTAACCTTGGTGGCGATGATAATTCCTCAAAAGGACTTCACAATGTTCAAATGTTTAAATGTTCGAATGTTCAAATGTTCAAATGTTCAAATGTTCAAATGCTCGAATGTTGGATTGTTTGAATGTTTAAATGTTTGAATGTTTAAATGTTTGAATGTTTAAATGTTTAAATGTTTAAATGTTTAAATGTTTGAATGTTTAAATGTTCAAATGTTTGAAATTTTAAATGTTCAAATGATAAATGTTGAAATGTTTAAATGTTAAAATGTTTAAATGTTTAAATGTTTAAATGTTTAAATGTTTAAATGTTTAAATGTTTAAATGTTTAAATGTTTAGATGTTTAAATGTTTAAATGTTAATGTTTAATGTTTAAATGTTTAAATGTTTAAATGTTTAATGTTTAAATGTTAAATGTTTGAATGTTTAAATGTTTAAATGTTTAAATGTTTAAATGTTTAAATGTTTAATGTTTAAATGTTTAAATGTTTAAATGTTTAAATGTTTAAATGTTTAAATGTTTAAACATTCAAATGTTTAAATGTTTAAATGTTCAAAGCTTTAAATGTTTAATTGTTTGAATGTTTAATTGTTTAAATGTTTTATGTTTAAATGTTTAATGTTTAAATGTTTAAATGTTTAAATGTTAAAGTTTAAATGTTTAAATGTTAAATGTTTAAATGTTTAAATGTTTAAATGTTTAATGTTTAAATGTTTAAATGTTTAAATGTTTAAATGTTTAAATGTTAAATGTTAAATGTTTAAATGTTTAAATGTTTAAATGTTTAAATGTTTAAAGTTTAAATGTTTAAATGTTTAAATGTTTAAATGTTTAAATGTTTAATGTTTAAATGTTTAAATGTTTAATGTTTAATGTTTAAATGTTTAAATGTTTAAATGTTTAATGTTTAAATGTTTAAATGTTTAAATGTTTAAATGTTTAAATGTTAAATGTTTAAATGTTTAAATGTTTAAATGTTTAAATGTTTAAATGTTTAAATGTTTAATGTTTAAATGTTTAAAGTTTAAATGTTCAAATGTTTGGATGTTTAAATGTTTAATGTTTAAATGTTTGAATGTTAAATGTTAAATGTTTAAATGTTTAAATGTTTAAATGTTTAAATGTTTAAATGTTTAAATGTTTAAATGTTTAAATGTTCAAATGTTAAATGTTTAATGTTTAAATGTTTAAATGTTTAATGTTTAAATGTTTAAATGTTTAAATGTTTAGATGTTTAAATGTTTAAATGTTTAAATGTTCGAATGTTTAAATGTTTAATGTTTAATGTTTAAATGTTTAATGTTCAAATGTTTGAATGTTTAAATGTTTAAATGTTTAATGTTTAAATGTTTAAATGTTTAAATGTTTAAATGTTTAATGTTTAATGTTTAAATGTTTAAATGTTTAAATGTTTAAATGTTTAAATGTTCAAATGTTTAAATGTTTAAATGTTTAAATGTTTAAATGTTTAAATGTTTGAATGTTCAAATGTATAAATGTTCAAATGTTCAAATGTTTAAATGTTTAATGTTTAAATGTTTGAGTGTTTAAATGTTTAATGTTTAAATGTTCAAATGTTTTAAATGTTTAAATGTTCAAATGTTTAAATGTTAAATGTTTAAATGTTAAATGTTAAATGTTTAATGTTTAAATGTTTAAATGTTTAAATGTTTAAATGTTTAAATGTTTAAATGTTTAAATGTTTAATGTTAAATGTTTAATGTTCAAATGTTTGTTTAAATGTTTAAATGTTCAAATGTTTAAATGTTTAAATGTTTAAATGTTTAAATGTTTAAATGTTCGAATGTTTAAATGTTTAATGTTTAAATGTTTAAATGTTTAAATGTTTAAATGTTAAATGTTTAAATGTTTAAATGTTTAAATGTTTAAATGTATAAATGTTCAAATGTTCAAATGTTTAAATGTTTAAATGTTTAAATGTTTAAATGTTCAAATGTTTGTTTAAATGTTTAAATGTTTAAATGTTTAAATGTTTAAATGTTTAAATGTTTAAATGTTTAATGTTTAAATGTTTAAATGTTTAAATGTTTAAATGTTTAAATGTTTAAATGTTAATGTTTAAATGTTTAAATGTTAAATGTTAAATGTTTAAATGTTTAAATGTTTAAATGTTTAAATGTTTAAATGTTTAAATGTTTAATGTTTAAATGTTTAAATGTTTAAATGTATAAATGTTCAAATGTTTAAATGTTTAAATGTTAATGTTTAAATGTTCGAATGTTTAAATGTTTAAATTTTAAATGTTTAAATTTTAAATGTTTAAATGTTTAAATGTTTAAATGTTTAAATGTTTAAATGTTCAATGTTTAAATGTTTAAATGTATAAATGTTTAATGTTTAAATGTTTAAATGTTTAAATGTTTAAATGTTTAAATGTTTAAATGTTTAAATGTTTAAATGTTTAAATGTTTAAATGTTTAAATGTTTAAATGTTAAATGTTTAAATGTTTAAATGTTTAAATGTTTAAATGTTTAAATGTTTAAATGTTTAAATTTTAAATGTTTAATGTTTAAATGTTAAATGTTTAAATGTTTAAATGTTTGAATGTTTAAATGTTTAAATGTTTAAAGTTTAAATGTTTAAATGTTTGAATGTTCAAATGTTTAAATGTTCATATGTTTATATGTTTAAATGTTTAAATGTTTAAATATTTATTTCCAAAACAATTATTTCCTTTAAAAAGAAGAATTTCAAGAACAATACAGCTAAATCTTTTTCTATTCTAAATTTGATAGTATTTTCTATAATATTAATTCTCTGAATCCAAATCCCTTAGAAAACACATTCACCTTTCAATTTGCAATTTAAAATCGTATTTGAATATAAGGTTTAGAAAACCGAGATTTCAATTATCTAAATTATATTTACCTTTAAAATTGAAAATACTCCCTAGGTTAAAGCCGAAAATTAGTTTAATAGGAGGAAGTTTCGTAGTCCCTACAAGGCCCCCCCCTTGGGATTCTTGGGATTTTAGGATTCTTCCCAAAATGAATTAATTAAAACCCCTTATAATTCTCCCCAGAATTATAATTTTAACCTCCATAATCTCAATATTTATGTATATTCAAATCAATTATTTCCTTTAAAAAGATGAATTTTAAGAACAATACAGCTTAATCTTTTTCCATTCTAAATTTGATAGTATTTCCTATAATATTAATTTTTTTGAATACAAATCCCTTAGAAAACACATTCACCTTTAAATTTGCAATTGAAAATCATATTTGAATATAAGGTTTAGAAAAACGAAGGATTTAAGTTATCTAAACTATTAACCTTCAAAGTTGAAAATATTCCTTAGGTTTAAGCCTTAGATTAGTTTAATAGGAGGAAGTTAACCCTTTAATAAATTTACAATTTATTACCTACAATTTTTTTTACAATTTATTCAAAACAATCATCTGAATCGCGGGAGGCATGAACACTCGCTCATCCTTGATTCTTCTTATGACTGATTGTATAATGATAAAATTTAAAATGTAGAGTAGTCGTCGCTAAACACTGAGATCACCGTATCTTATAACTATTACCTGAATTAACAGGCTCAAGAAATAATCGAACTCAGAAGACGAATTGATAAGGTGAAAATATAATATAATAGAATATATAATTTGACAGTGCAGATTTAAAGCTTGGATTACAGATTGAAAATAGTTTAACATCGAAAAATAACTAGAAATTTGCTTGTGCTGGCGTGATACCATGCATGATCCAACAGACTTTATAATTGACAAATTTAACGGTTTTCTAAAATAATGAAAACAAATTATAAAAGATTCTTAGAATTACTGAAGGTCGTGATTCTGGCAGCAGAGGATAGTTGATCAACTACAAGTTCTTATAAATATTCCATACCAGATAAAATCTAGGATCTTAATGACTAGAAGTGCTAGTCGGTGTGGCCATTGATTTAAGGGAGAAAATTTTATACTTTTCTGCACTATGTATTTCAAAGCAAAGATTGGGGACCCAAACATAAAAGATAACTTACGTGAATCCTCTTGGTGGTTGTGGTTCTTTTAAATCATATTTGTGTATGATTGGTGGCTGGTCCAGGCTTCGGTCTTAGCACATGTGGAATTTTAATTGAATATTTCCTCCACCAATTAAATTGGGGGATAATTAAATTTGAATTTCTAGAACAATCAATTGATGAATAATTTTATGAAATGATAGATAGATTAGCCTTGGATATTGGCTCACAGATAGAAAATACAAAAATCGAATAAAATTTCACTAATAGGTCTTTGGTAACCTTCTAACAAGGTCTTAACGGTGAGGATTCTAAAGGGAAGTGTCTTGCCTTCTTCTAAGCTTTTGGCTAGAACCTTTTTCTTGGAACCTCTGTGTAATTAATTTGCATGAGAATTTGCCATTGGTAGAATGATTATGACATAGGCATGACGTCTGTGGCAAGCAGTAGAATATATTTCCTTTGATTACAATAATAACTTAATTTGTATAATTTTGTAAATTGCTATATAATTCTCTATATAAAGTTCCGCTAAACACTGAGATCACCGTATCTTATAACTATTACCTGAATTAACAGGCTCAAGAAATAATCGAACTCAGAAGACGAATTGATAAGGTGAAAATATAATATAATAGAATATATAATTTGACAGTGCAGATTTAAAGCTTGGATTACAGATTGAAAATAGTTTAACATCGAAAAATAACTAGAAATTTGCTTGTGCTGGCGTGATACCATGCATGATCCAACAGACTTTATAATTGACAAATTTAACGGTTTTCTAAAATAATGAAAACAAATTATAAAAGATTCTTAGAATTACTGAAGGTCGTGATTCTGGCAGCAGAGGATAGTTGATCAACTACAAGTTCTTATAAATATTCCATACCAGATAAAATCTAGGATCTTAATGACTAGAAGTGCTAGTCGGTGTGGCCATTGATTTAAGGGAGAAAATTTTATACTTTTCTGCACTATGTATTTCAAAGCAAAGATTGGGGACCCAAACATAAAAGATAACTTACGTGAATCCTCTTGGTGGTTGTGGTTCTTTTAAATCATATTTGTGTATGATTGGTGGCTGGTCCAGGCTTCGGTCTTAGCACATGTGGAATTTTAATTGAATATTTCCTCCACCAATTAAATTGGGGGATAATTAAATTTGAATTTCTAGAACAATCAATTGATAAATAATTTCATTCAAATTGTGTATGATCAGTGGCTGGTCCAGGCTTCGGTCTTAGCACGTGTGGAATTTTAATTAAATATTTCCTTCACCAATTGAATTGGAGGATAATTAAATTTGAATTTCTAGAACAATCAATTGATGAATAATTTTATGAAATGATAGATAGATTAGCCTTGGATATTGGCTCACAGATAGAAAATACAAAAATCGAATAAAATTTCACTAATAGGTTTTTGGTAACCTTTTAACAAGGTCTTAATAGTGAGGATTCTAAAAGGGAAGTGTCTTGCCTTCTTCTAAGCTTTTGGCTAGAAACTTTTTCTTGGAACCTCTGTGTAATTAATTTGCATGAATATTTGCTATTGGTAGAATGATTATGACGTAGGCATGACGTCTGTGGCAAGCAGCAAAATATAATTCCTTTGATTACAATAATAACTTAATTTGTATAATTTTGTAAATTGCTATATAATTCTCTATATAAAGCTCCCTTATATAGTATACATGCACTAGCATATATGATGAGTCAAGTTTGCTGGCTGATAACAGATTAATATATGATGCTTTCGAACGATCATCCCTTTTGTTGTTATTTTTATGACATATGATTGGCTTAGACTTGCCAAAGAGATTCATTCACCATGTGACTCAGTTGAAACAATAATTTTTAATATTAATATTTCTATAAAATTCTTTTATATTTGAAACTGTTATAATTGATTTTGCTGCTCTTATCAATGATACAATATTCATGCTATGACCTTGTTCGTTACTACAATATTCAACATTATAATGTAATTTTGTGAGTAATGAATAATTTTAACGATAATACATTCCATTTCCTTATTGAAGCTCTTTATCCTTTCTCAATAGTTCTAAATTTTAGAAATAATATTATAGCTTGCATTAAATCCTGGCATGACATTGATAATATTGAATCAGTCAGCTGTGACTGAGCTGTTACAAAATATCTGATCAATTGTAAACAAAAGTGTAACCTCCAAAGTTCAATGAGCAATTCATAAATGATTTGTACTTTATTGGCAGAATAATTATAATTTTATTGAATAATTCTTTGAAAAAATGTGTAGTACAAAATGGTACTCTAATCTTATACTCAGCTGTTGATGAGGGAGCCTTATCACTCGGGTACTAACTGTTTGTTTGACAATCCTTCTATTTTTTAGGTTAATAGTAATTTTTACAGTTAATTCTGTCCTTTCCTGAGTTTTACTTAAAAGAATCATCGCACAAAAGCCCCCAGGATATTTCAAATAGGTTATTGGAAGATGAGTTGAAACAATGACTATTAGAAAAATCCGATATTGTGATGAATACACCATTTTATCTCCTGACTTCTACTAACTTCCCACTTAACACTAAAACAATATATCGTGCACTTTTGGCTACAAGAAAAGAAATAACTGATTGCTCCTTCCATTGGATACAATCTAAATACAATTAATGAGGTCTCATTGGATCCTTCATTGAACAAGTTCAAAACTTCCATTCAAGAGCTTATGAGCAGACCCACAACTATAACAAATATAACAAAAAATTTAACATATTATCCTCTTGGGATTCTAGCGATATTCACAACAAATATAGATTTTCATTATTCAAGGTGCTACAGGTTTCGACTCTTTGTCTGGGCTTTTACATATATTTGGGTGAGGACATGATTAACTTTGGTGACTTGACAATTATCTACCACTTGATTTGAGCAATTCTTCTGTATGCTTTATAGGTTTTATACAAGCAGGGTTACACTTGATGAGATTCTATTAATGCTGATTACAAATGCTGTGCTTTCAAGATTATTTTTGTTGATTTGAATTACATTTCATAATATTTTGATACAATAATAATAAATTTCATATTTAAGTACAAGAGTTTCGTTTTCTCAAGTTTTTTTTTCTTTTTTTGGAGATACATCTAGATAACATTCATAGCATGCAAACTAACATAGCGTGCAATTTAACATAAATAATATATTTTTAGTTCCATTTTTTTATAATTTTACATTGAATAACATATATTACAATAATTTATTACAACAATTTGCTTTGTGATCTCACACACATTGGCTGGTGTGAAGAAGAATTATTGAACAGGCTTTGATTCTAATCTATTTCCTGATCGATTACACATTTTGAGGTTATTTGAATGAATCTTGTTTATTTCTTCCTTCCTATTAAATACTAAACCCATCTTATTTCTAATTTGTGAATATTTTCTGTTGATAATGTAGGTTTTATTTCTGTTTTTTAGGTGGGCGGATGGTACCAAACTGTTGGTTCCATGGTGACTGTAGCATGAGGCGGATGGCTCAATCGAGTTGGTAATTTTAAAAGTTGTTTTTTAGTTTTATTTTCTTGACTTTAAGTTGATAATAATTTCTTCAAGTTGATGTTGATTTGATGATATTTTCTTACTAGCTGAGATGTGGCAAAGTTAGGTTATGTTGATGATTAGGCTGCAGTAGAAAGGTGCCAGCCCACAAAGATGTGATCCGATATGTAGGCTGTGATTATGAAAAGTTTGATAATTGATGTGATCCATGAATGTAGTTTCCAAGTTAATCCAAAATTGTTTCTTCCTCTAGCCCCCATCTAGATTTGATTTTGGTGTTATCCAAGGTTCAAATCCAATTTGCGGCTTTCCATTTTATCAAACTCGGCTTAAAAAAAAACATGCCGACGAAGTAAGTGGATCTCTTCAGCCAATGTTTTCCTCCCTTGTTGACTGGTGACATGTAGTTCGATATTTATAAACCTGACATGCGAGTAATGTGTGAGGCTTTATCGAAAATGCTTCTTCTTTTCTGAGTGGTGGGAAGGAGTTTGGTGTTCAATTCCAGCCTAATGTGACAGTGGTGTAGATAAATCCTGTTTAATGTTCTTCTTTTCTTTAAAACTATTTTTCTGATTATGTGTTGTCTTCTTGATTGTTTGTGAGTTGTAGTTTTACTCTTATTGTCATGTGATTGATTGTGATGTCTATTGTATTTGTGTGTTGCAGGTGGAGTCTTCGGTGGATTGGCAGTACAGGTGGTCTACTGTCCGGGCTGCTCTTCAACTCGGTGGATGGCTCTCTCAGGCTCCCTCGGCACATGGATGGTGTCATATGTTGGTGGTGCGGGCTGTCCCCCTATGTGATGGATGGCGTCCTCGGGCTCCTCCTGGCGTCCGGTACAGTGCGGGTGGACTCCAAGCTGGCTATCCTGGGTAGGTTGGTCACTCATCTGTGCAAAACATTCCTCTGTTTGTTTATTGATTTCCTCTTCAAGCATGTCTGTCTCTGCATGTGCGTGTTCTTTTAAGGTGATTTCGATGTTGACTACTTCCATATGTGCATCTTGAGATATCTGATCTGATCGGTTGTTGGTATATATAATGGATTTGTCCAGACACTCGGTTAATTTTTCGATAGTGATACTTGTTTCACGAAATGCTCCGTCCATCCACTGACTCAACTTCTCCGAACCCTGTTCATTTTGTTTCTTTGCCTGTTGGATTTCCTCCTTTAATTCTTCACTCGCTTGTTTGTTTTCTTTACTAATATTTTCTTGCTTCCAGGAGGGTGTTCATATCTGGCACGGAAGCGGGTGTATGGCTGATGGTTATCCACTGGTATTTCATCCGAGAAACGGTGTGAGAAATGGGAGTTCCTGTCTTGGGGGCGGTATCAACTGGATGTTCTTCTGATGTTCCATCCTCCATTCTTTGGGCTGTCAACAGATCCTCCACTAGAATACAGCTCTCCTCCACTTGTGTTGAAGACAAGTCATCCAGTATATGGGGATGGAAATCAGCGGATGTGGTGCCAGATGCAGATGGTGGTAAGCGATCAGGTGAGGCAACCTTGAGGTCTGACAGACTTGGATTAGCTGAGTCGTTTTCTGCCATGGCTTGCGAAAAAATAAGGTGACGAAAATGTGTGGTGAAGAGAAACGTGAAAGTGTTGATGTGATGTAGAGAAATAATTGATAAGAAGACCCAATCAAAATCACTATAGATTCGTAATGAATGAAATGCAGAAAATGTGATTCAACAATGTGCTTAGTGATGAAGTCAATCAAGTTAGCAATATTGTTAACATAAAACAGTGAAATAACAATCAGAAATAATGGATATCCAATAATGCAGGTATGCTTATTATAATTTATTATTCTTATTATTGTAAATGTTTCAGTCTTATAAGTTCCTGCCATAATTATATGTAGTGCTAGTATTTCTCACAAAATTTTTTTAAAAGCAGTGATGCTCTGCTTGAGTTACTCCACAATATATGTGTGATATAATTTACTTCCCCCTTTACACCCTAAAAAGGTTTGAAAATGCAGTAAATGAATTAAATCCTTCTTTCCGTAAACTTTCATAAACTGCTTTGATATAGACCTAGTACTCTTGAAATGATATAACCCTTTTTTTATGGTATTTCTTATACCTATGACTTATAATATGAGCAATTTTCAAATGACAACAATAGTAAAATTCTGAGTTTGATTCTTTCTTTAGAAAATTCATCAATTGATAAATTTTTTTTTGTTCAGAAATTGTGTATGGCATGTCTTGCTATTTTATACATCTTGGTGAACAGTTGATATTAAATTTGAAGAAATTCATAACCATGAATTTTTTCCAAAAAATTTCATATTGTCAGTGCTGTAGTATACTGAACAACTATACAATTCTTGCAGTCGATTATCCACCTCATCAATGCCGAACACTTTGGGCGCCAAATTGTATGAAGTACTCCTTGGGGAATTACTATCACCGCCATGGTTAAGTCGACACACATATAACGAATCTTGTATTGAGTCCCCAGTATTGAGGTTAGGAATTTGAAAATGTGTGCGCGGACGCTAAGTGAACACCAGACTGACTGCGTAACTACAAGATTCGCGGGAGGCATGAACACTCGCTCACCCTTGATTCTTCTTATGACTGATTGTATAATGATAAAATTTAAGATGTAGTGTAGCAGTCGCTAAACACTGAGTACAATGATCTTAAAACTATTACCTGTGATGAAACAACATACAAAATCATAAAGGTAGAGCAAAAACCCCTTAGTAGATAATCTACAGGACTGAGTCTCCAATAAGTTCCAAAGGATTAAGATAGGGTACTAAGGACCAGAGATCGTTTGGAATATACTTTGAGAACAGAGTCTTGTCGGGCTTTATGCTCTATTGAAGGAAATTATATTATCTCCAGCTGCATCTGCCATACAGTAGAAAAATTCGCCTCCAAACCGAAGTTGGTCACAGATGAAAGCTGATATATGAGCAGGTAAGGTCAGAGAATAGATAATCTCGATCTGACCCCACACAATACATCCACTTAGATTTGTTCCAATATCCAGGTTGAATCAATCATTTCAATGATTGTACTTGATCAGTTCTTGATAATGAAGAACGTGTCAGACACAATAATTGACAGGCTTAAGAAATAATCAAACTCAGAAGACGAATTGATAAGGTGGAAATGTAATATAATAAAATATATAATTTGACAGTGCAGATTTAAAGCTTGGATAACAGATTGAAAATAGTTTAACATTGACAAAATAACTAGAAATTGCTTGTGCTGGCGTGATACCATGCATGATCCAACAGACTTTATAATTGACAAATTTAACGGTTTTCTGAAATAATGAAAACAAATTATAAAAGATTTTTAGAATTACTCAAGGTCGTGATTCTGGCAGCAGAGGATAGTTTATCAACTACAAGTTCTTATAAATTCTTTACCTGATAAAATCTAGGATCTTAATGACTAGAAGCGCTTGTCAGCATGGCCATTAATTTAACGAAGAAAATTTTATATTTCCCTACACTATGTTTTTCGAAGCGAAGATTGGGGCCCCAAACATAAAAGATAACTCACGTGAAACCTCTTGGTGGTTGTGGTTCTTTTAAATCAAATTCTTGTATTATTGGTTCCTGGTCCAGGCTTTGGTCTTAGCACGTGTGGAATTTCAATTAAATATTTCCTTCACCAATCAAATTGGGGGATAATTAAATTTGAATTTCTAGAACAATCAATTGATGAATAATTTTATGAAATGATAGATAAATTGGCCTCAGATATTGGCTCACAGATAAAGAATACAAGAATCGAATGAAATTTCACCAATAGGTCTTTGGTAACCTTCTAACAAGGTCTTAACGGTGAGGATTTTAAAAGGAAAGTGTCTTGCCTTCTTCTAAGCTTTTGGCTAGAACCTTTTTCTTGGAACCTCTGTGTAATTAATTTGCATGAGAATTTGCCATTGGTGGAATGATTATGACATAGGCATGACGTCTGTGGCAAGCAGTGAAATATATTTCCTTTGATTACAATAATAACTTAATTTGTATAATTTTGTAAATTGCTATATAATTCTCTATATAAAGTTCCCCTATACAGTGTTCATGCACTAGCATATATGATAAGGCAAGTTTGCTGGCTGATAACAGATTAATTTATGATGCTTTCAAACGATCATCCCTCTTGGTGTTTTTTTTATGACATATGATTGGCTTAGACTTGCCAAAGAGATTCATTCACCATGTGACTCAGTTGAAACAATAATTTATCTTCTCTATATCTATAAAAAGCTAAGCCCTGACAGACTGAAATCACACCACAGCCCAAACTACTGTGCCTACAAACTTGAAAGTTTGCACAATTGTTTATGATAGCCTCAAAACGTCCACTAAGAGAGGATTTTCAGAAATTTGCCCCCCTGAGGTAGCTGGGGCCCCAAAAAAATTTTGAACTTTTCAACCGCTCATTGCACAGCAAAGTCATGAAGAACTTTTTTGTTCAGCTACAAAAAAAATTAGATCTATGCAGAAAAAATCAGACCAGGAGCAGAGAGGGGTACAGGAGAGGGCTTTTTTGAAAAATTTTTATGTAAAATCACACTACAGCTCAAACTAATTGGCCTACAGACTCAAAACTCTACACAAATATTCTTCAAACATGCTAGAGGCGCACTAAGAACGGAATTTGAGATATTTTGCCTTTAAGGGTTTAAAAGGATCAAAAAGGATCCTATTTAGTAAAGTTATGAACATGGTAAGGTGAATGCCATATGGAACTGAGATAATTGACACATGATATTCTAACATATGTTGTAATCATTGGAGAGCTTGAAATAATTTTATCAATCAGCTGATCGAATTTAATTTTCTTTGGATCGAAAGTGCAAGCTTGCCACGTGTTTGTTCCATTGTTACATTCAGAACAGAGCACAGAGATTTTCTTTGGTTAGGAGTTTGTTGATAATTCTTTTTTAAAATTCAAATTGGATTGCAAACAAAAATCACATTGAAAAATTTCTTAATGGACAACAAGATTACAAAAACGAGATGTCAAACATAAACCTACATTTATTAATTTTAGCACAGCCAGAAAAAGACAAACTTGAGTACGGTACTAGCCGTGAGTTCATTCAATATAACTTATATTTTTGTGTTAATATTTTGTGAACAAAAAGTACGAGTTGATGAGAGATGTGAGTAATTTCTCATATTTGATCTTAATGGTTATTCATTTTGTAGTAGTCAGTAGAGAGATTCCACAGATTGGACTGACTTTTTTGCTCGAAATCCCCTCCCCCCTCTCACCCCTCGTCCATCCCGCCACCCCTTCCCCCCGCCTGTAGGGTGGGGGGTGTTCTAAAAATAGATTTCCCCTTCCCCTTGCCCAGTGTAGGTGAGGGGGATGAAAAGAGAGAGATATATCTTTCTCTCTCTCTCTTTCTAGAAATAGATTTCCCCTTCCCCTTGCCCAGTGGTGGTGAGGGGGATGAAAAGAGATATCTCCTTCTCTCTCTTTCTCTCTCCCTTTTCCCCTCCTCAGGTGAGGGAAAAAAAATTTCCCTTTTAGGAGGAAAAATTCCCTCTCTATACTGACAGATTAAAGTGAATCCATATTTCTACATCTAATGCTATACTGACAGATTGAAGTGAATGCTAGATGAGGGAAAAAAATCTCTTTGAGAGGGAAAAATTCCCTTGGTGTCAGATTAAAGTGAATCCATATTTCTAATGCTATACTGTCAAATTAAAGTGAATCCATATTTCTACATCTAATGCTATACTGACAGATTGAAGTGAATCCATATTGCTATACTGACAGATTGAAGTGAATTGAGAAATTCTCTCTCTCTCCCAGTATAGATGAGGGGGAATAATTTCCCTTTGAGGGAAAAATTCTCTACTGACAAATTAAAGTGAATCCTTCACTCTATACTAGTGAATCCCTATCACTCTATTGCTTAATAATGGTTTGCTTTCCACCTGACTAGCTGCAATTGAGAATTCATTGAAACTTGTACAATCAAAATTCTCACTCATTTTTGATCTCATTAGCTTGAGCGATTAGAGGCAAGTGTGTGTGAAGAATGCGTGCTACGAGGGCTCATGATGTTTAATGGCAGACTCAAGAGAGAGAGAGGAGGATACGCCCCCCCTCGCTTCTCACAACCAGCAGACGGCTCTAGCCAGATGCTGCATCTGCTTTCTCCTTCTTTTACTTAACTAACTTCCATTTTGATCGAGCGTTCCTATACTGCCAGATTAAAGTGAAACGCTTCTCTCTGGCCCAGCATTACGAAAGGCGAGTGAAGGAGACAAGGAGTAACTAAGTTCCATTTTGATCGTCCGTTCCTATGCTGTACTAGTGAAACCACATGCTTCTCTTTGCGATCTTTGCGTTATGAAAGGGAAGTGAAGCAGACAAGGAGTAAGTTCCATTTTGATCGAGCGTTCCTATACTATACTAGCGAATCCTTCTCTCCAATGATATACTAGTGAATCTAGTATAAGTTCTATAATGCCTCATATTATGCTTGCTTTCCAACTGACAGTGAAAATTTCAATCCCAATTGCCTTGTTGAAACTCGTTGAAGCTTGTGCAGTCAAATTTATTGTCAGTGGCGCGTGCGCTCGTGAGCGTCTCCCTCGTCGTACTCTCTCCAACGCCATGATCATATCACCCCAGCCCACATTGCTAGTTCAACATTAAAGCTTCCCGATCAGAGGCTTTTTCGAATAGTCAAGCTTGTTAGAGATATCTTGATATACGGTAATCCGAACTATTTTAAAGATGATTTCAAATTTGTCTCTGAAGGTAGGAGGATAGATGCTTCACATACTAGAACCGGAGAAAGTACTTTAAGGATACCCAATCATCGAACTACTATTTTCACAAAATCCTTCTTAGTCAGTGCCTGTCATGCATGGAATGCACTTCCTGTTTCTATCAGGTCCATCGAGAGCCGAGCGAGCTTCATCCTAACTTTAAAAAAACATCTTTTGGAACAAATGACTGAAACTGTCCGGCCCTAGAACGATCACATGACATCCATCCCCCACCCATCCCACAAATACAAACCTTTAAACCATGTTATAGAACGAATTGTATATATATATTATATAAACTCATGTTATTTCAATTATCCACTGCATAATGCTGTATATTACTGAAAGTTGATAACCCTGATCTACTTTCAGCCTACTTCATTTTATTAATCAATTATTTGATCTTATCTACCTATATAATTATTTTACTCTATCAATTTTCTGTTTTTTTTCTCTTTAATATTCATATTGATTAAAACTTTTACAATATTTCCATTAATAAATAAATCCTTAGTTTAAATAACGAAATTAACGTTTTGGTAGAGAGTTAGTGGGGAGGATATTTTTAATATTCTTTCCGAAGAATGGACATTGATATGTCCAAAGCTCCGCCAATTATGTAGATGCATAACAATATGATTATTATCTATAGTTATTATATTACAAACTGCTTTTTCATATACAGTTCAATAATTATTTTCTTAGTCTATATTATGTAAATTCATCTATAATTTTGCTGTATTGTAAGCTATTGTATATAAGTGTATAAGCCAGTATATATTGTAATCTACATAAATAAAGTACTCAATCAATCAATCAATCAATCTCATAATATGTCATCCTTTTACAAGATTTATGCAATCAATCATAGTCAAAAATGTCTAGACTGAAATTTGAAGCAGCACATGTTTAAATACTTCACTCTCTCTCATAATATGTCATCCTTTTACAAGATTTATGCATGTATCAGATTGCTATGTGCTTATAACATTGCCTACACTTAGTTTTCTTCATTCGCTCAACAACATGGATCCGAGAAAGTGGTTGGCTGCTGACAACGAATTGGAAGTGAGGTTAAAAAACTGTATTGATTGGTACAATGAGTGTGAAAGTGCAATTAGGAAATCAACTCCTGAAAATTATAGATTGGCGAAACAATTGAAAGACATTTTTCTAAGCACGGTTAATTTAAATGACATAAGAGACTATCTATGTTATTATCGTCCTTATAATTTGTGTATAGATAAGCTAATTAAAATTGAAGATGAAATTATGAATAGTTGTGCTGAAATGTGTAAATAAACGTTTTCTGCCTTCAAATGATTTTTCATTCCAATATCCCATTCACGATTTTTAGTTTAGTTGCTGCTTAGAGCTAGACCTGACAACACGTGTGGGGTGATCTTTTTTATACAGACACGAGTCTCTATAACACGTGCATCTCATCAATTTAGAAAGAGAGATATATCTTTCTCTATTCCCCTCATTCGAGACATGTCAAACATCTGCGAGATGCAGTGTTATGGTTTTTCAAAATTCAAAAAATTAACTCGTCTCTTGATGTCAATTTCATTTAACGAATTTGATTCAATTGCGAAGAATATTAAATTTTCAACAGGATGTCAAGATGTTGATTTACTGTTAACAAAAACAGAAAATGTACACTTTTCGATTTTATCTGAGATTTTCGAACTGCTCAATATTCTAGACAGCGGTCATCTACATTATGATTGTACAAATGATTCAGCATTATCTGTTGTTAAAAATTCTGATGAACTTTGGAAATGCTTGTACGATATTGCAGATAAAAAATGTAAAAGAACTTAGATCATTGTAGAGATTCACTAGTATAGCATTAGATGTGAGAGAGAGAGAATTTCTCAATTCAATTAGATGTAGAGAGAGTCATTGACCTCACTTTGGATTCACTAGTATAGCATTAGAAATATGGATTCCTTTAATCTGTCAGTATAGATGTAGTAATATGGATTCACTTTAATTTGACAGTAGAGAATTTTTCCCTCTCAAAGAGATTTTTTTCCCTCATCTAGCATTCACCTCAATTTGTCAGTATAGCATTAGAAATATGGATTCACTTTAATCTGTCAGTATAGATGTAGTAATATGGATTCACTTCAATTTGACAGTAGAGAATTTTTCCCTCTCAAAGAGATTTTTTTCCCTCATCTAGCATTCACCTCAATTTGTCAGTATAGCATTAGAAATATGGATTCACTTCAATTTGTCAGTATAGCATTAGATGTAGAAATATGGATTCACTTTAATTTGACAGTAGAGAATTTTTCCCTCTCAAAGAGATTTTTTCCCTCATCTAGAGAACTTTTCCCTCTCATAAAGATTTTTTTCCCCTCATCCAGCATTCACTTCAATCTGTCAGTATAGCGTTAGATGTAGAAATATGGATTCACTTTAATCTGTCAGTATAGAGAGGGAATTTTTCCTCCTAAAAGGGAAATTTTTTTTCCCTCACCTGGGGAGGAGGAAGGGGAAAGAGAGAGAGAGATATCTCTTTTCAACCCCCTCACCACCACTGGGCAGGGGGAAGGGGAGAGAGAAAGAGAGAGAGAGAAAGATATATCTCTCTCTTTTCATCCCCCTCACCTCCACTGTGCAAGGGGAAGGGGAAATCTATTTTTAGAACACCCCCCACCCTACAGGCAGGGGGAAGAGGTGGCGGGATGGACGAGGGGGGAGAGGGGGGAGGGGATTTCGAGCAAAAAAGTCAGTCCAATCTGTCAGAATCTCTCTACTGTAGTCGGGGTCACTTCAATCAAAGTTTTTTATTTTGTAGCTAATAAATTTCATACGTATTGATTGTCCATAATGTATTCAGTGTCCATAATGGAAGTGATTGTACTACTCAAAATTGATGGCTTACTGGTCCTTCATAGAATTTATAGTATTCCTGGTGATTGAGCCTGTCTTTTTTCAGTGTTGACTATCAATAATAAAGCTTTATTTACAACTAGCTTACCTGTCAAACTTCGTACTGCCAAAAAGTCAATGTACTTCATGTCACACTTTACTCCATTTGGTGAGTCATGAAATGTATCTGACAATCAATATTTTCATTAACATCTGAAAACGGACTTCCTATGTGCTTAGTCATGCAGCATTCATTATTCCCGAAACATATTCTTCTCAATCAATTTGTAGTGATATCAGTGTTTCAAAGATGAATTCAATGTTTTCATAGTTGTTGATTGTCAATGGATGGTCCAGGAAATATGCGATGTACAATGAATCACACAGAATTACATATTCTTTCCATCTTCCATTTTAGGATGAATATAAGCTGAACTGAATTTTGAAAAAAATGTTAATTATTCTGCCATTTATGAATGCAATATGAAAAACTCTCTTCCATGAGGTAAATAATTTTTTTCCAATATTTTCCGGTTACTCATTGATTAGGGAGTGATAACTATTTGTATAGGTCTTGTAAGGAACCATTATCTACAGCTGGTATCAATCAACTACACTTCAACTCCAAACTACCGTTGTAATACCAGTAGCCTATACAATTTATCATAGGGTGACGTGATTATTACAGCTGGTAACTTTAGATGCCAAATAATAGGCCTATTATCCCAATATGATCTTGAATCATGATCATCTTTCCATTCTTCGGTAATGGATTGATGAATAATCATTATTAGCCACCATATTAAGAATTTTTCAAGTCATAGGGAACAAACACACAAACAGACATTCATTTTACTATATATATATATATATATATATATATATATATATATATATATATATATATATAGGAGATAGAAGATCTTATTCGGCTTAAACAAAAGCCTCTCTAAATGGAGGTAGAATGATAAGGTTGAAAACTTCGAGTTCTGTTGTTTTAACATTTAGTTTTCAAATCACTTTCAAAAAGTTCATGAAGTACCTACTATTGTGTTTGAGACACTTCTGGCGCTATCATAGTTTCACAACTATTCTATTCCACACTTCTATCTCTTGCAGTTTTTAACCATATCTATAATGAAAAAAGAGTTGGCTTATACACGTACGGGATAGGAAAATTATGTTTGACCGCATCATCACGTCTGAACTATAGGACTAATTAACTTGAAATTTTGCATATAGGCTAGATTCTTAATTAACATGGTTATAGGACTATTTTCAATTCTTCAAGATTTCATTACATCAAGTTTTCAGATTATCAAGTTTGAAAATAGATCCTTGCGAAGCACGGGTTTCTGCTAGTAATTTAATATTTCTATTAAATTCTTATTATATTCGAAACTGTTATAATTAATTTTAAAAATGATACAATGAATATTGACCTTGTTCATTACTACAATATTCAACATTATAATGTAATTTTGTGAGTAATGAATAATTTTAACAATGATACATTTTATTTTTTTATTGAAATTCTTTATCATTTTTCAATAGTTCCTAATTTTAGAAATAATATTATAGCTTGCATTGGAATCCTGGCATGACATTGATAATATTGGATCAGTCAGCTGTGTCTGAGCTGTTACAAAACATCTGATCAATTGTAAACAAAAGTGTAACCTCCAAAGTTCAATGAGCAATTCATAAATGATTTGTACTTAATTGGCAAAATAATAAAAATTTTAACAAATAATTCTTTGAAAAAATGCGTAGTACAAAACGGTACTCTTATCTTATACTCAGCTGTTGATAAGTGAGCCTTAACGTTCGGGTACTAACTGTTTGTTTGACAATCCTTCTATTCTATAAGGGTAATTATAATTTTTACAGTTAATTCTCTCCTTTAATGAGATTTACTCAAGAGAATCATCACAACATTTAAACATTTGAACATTTAAACATTTGAACATTTAAATATTCAAACATTTAAACATTTAGACATTAAAACATTCAAACATTTAACATTTAAACATTTAACATTTAAACATTTAAACATTTAAACATTAAACATTTAAACATTTAAACATTTAAACATTTAAACATTCAAACATTTAAACATTTAAACATTTAAACATTTAAACATTTAAACATTAAACATTAAACATTTAACATTTAAACATTAAACATTTAAACATTTAAACATTTAAACATTTAAACATTTAACATTTAAACATTTAAACATTTAAACATTTAAACATTTAAACATTTAAACATTTAAACATTTAACATTTAAACATTTAACATTAAACATTTAAACATTTAAACATTTAAACATTTAAACATTTAAACATTTAAACATTTAAACATTTAAACATTTAAACATTTAAACATTTAAACATTTAAACATTTAAACATTTAAACATTTAAACATTTAACATTAAACATTAAACATTTAAACATTTAACATTTAAACATTTAAACATTTAAACATTTAAACATTTAAACATTTAAACATTTAAACATTTAAACATTTAAACATTTAAACATTTAAACATTTAAACATTTAAACATTTAAACATTTAAACATTTAAACATTTAAACATTTAAACATTTAAACATTTAAACATTTAAACATTTGAACATTTAAACATTTAAACATTTAAACATTTAAACATTTAAACATTCAAACATTCAAACATTTAAACATTTGAACATTTAAACATTTAAACATTCAACATTTAAACATTTAAACATTTAAACATTTAAACATTTAAACATTTAAACATTTAAACATTTAAACATTTAAACATTTAAACATTTAAACATTCAAACATTCAAACATTCAAACATTTAAACATTTAAACATTTGAACATTCAAACATTTAAACATTTAAACATTGAAACATTTGAACATTTAAACATTCAAATATTTAAACATTTAAACATTTAAACATTTAAACATTTAAACATTAAACATTAAACATTTAAACATTTAAACATTTGAACGTTTGAACATGAAGGATAATGATTCATCCAGTCTTGCATAATGGCAAGTCATGAGAAGTGATTATCGAAGAATATCACATTTTTTTAAAGTAAACGAAAAATAAGATGACTCAAAATAACATAAAGCAGATTTGAAAAACAATGAAAGAGTGTGAGTGAACTTTTGTGAAGTGAATGGAACAAATTGAATTCAGACCATCTCTACTCAACCAACTCAGTATGAATGATATGAGCCACCGGAACAATATTAGCAAATGATTTCTCACACACCTTCCTCAGCGGAACCACCAATCAATATGTGGAAAGAAGTCATTCCACTCAAACCCCATCCATGAAACTGAAACAAACAGTAGTTTGGCTCGTTAGGAAGATTTGATCAGTTCTCCAAACAAGAAATGGCTTGTTATAATTTCACTCTCCCCTCTTTCTCACCTCAACTGAGAAACAATGTTTCAGATACCACAAAGTTCTATGACCTTTTCTCCTTCTACCTCTTCTTTATACCCCTTGTTGTCATCCTCCATCTAGTCTCACTTATGTTTCTCCTTCCACTCCTTCTACTTCTCCTACCACATCTCCTCCTCTTACCTTTCACAGCCTCCGATCCTCTGTCACAACTTGAACCTATAAACATTTATCAACTATTCCCTCATGACAGTGGTGAAGGACATAGGAAAAGCGGTGATAGAGGGAATGAGAGTGAGGTAGAGGAAGAGAGAATTATAGCAAGAGTGAAAAGGTGAAGCTTGTGGAAAAAGCTGCTCAGCTGTCACATTCACACACGCATATATGCATATGCATGACTCCTCTCAAATAAAGCGAACAGGTTGTATATGATGAGTGTAATGGGATTTGGAGAACTTCCACAATTACAATCCTCCATTTTTTTCCCAACAAATAACTCATGTGAAATTTAGAAGTTTTTGAAGAATATAAGTGTTATCAATCATGGAGAGGAGGTTAATCTGGAATAATAACTAATCTAATAGGTTTACATTTGATTGGATGAAATGGAATTTCCAAAAACAACACGGCATTCACAGGTATGGAATCCAGTATACCTGTAGAATTCGCGACGTTGAAAAGTAATGTAATATTCTCAAATAATGGAATATGAGAATATTCGAAGTGAACCAAAGTGAACATAAGTGACTGGCGTCGGGGTTTGGGATTCCATCGCCCAGTTGCTCCATGCAACTGCAGACACCCACTCCGGAGCCCTTCTTCCCAAATTCCTTCTCACCTTCCTTTTGCTCCGGAGACCTTTCATCCTAGGGCAGCTGTTTTTTCATTGATTTTGCTTCTGTGCTGCCCTCTCCCATGTGCGTGACTTGACAGATGGTGGGGGGCATCGAAATGCCCCCCCCCTCCCGCCATCCATATAGTCACATGCAAACTTTCTTCCCTATCTGTCCTCCTTGACAAACTCTTCATTTTCCTAATTATCCTGCTATTTTTGTCAGAGAGACAACTTCCTGAAAAAAAAACCCAGCCTGAGGAGTTTCTTCAAAGTAATTGAAGCAGAAGTCCCCAGCTGTGATGAACCCTTGGGTCTGAGGTTTCATTAGAGATGCGGCAGAAGAACCATTACTGGTCAACGGCGGCTCTCAGGTTCTCCAGGAGGATCAAGACCTTGGTGTCAGGTGGCAACCGACTGTAAAACCATATAGCCAAAACCCCATACCCAATCATGAGGCACAACACAGAGAGAAAGCGACATAAGGCTAGGGTGTCTCCCTCAAGCGACGATGGAAATGTGACACATACTAGGGCATCCCCTGCAAGTGACGAAAACTCAAATAAGAGACACACTACATCAGAGATGGAACTACATATAGGTTCTTGGAATATAGGTACAATGACTGGACGCAGCACTGAGCTAAGTTCGATTTTAGATAGACATAAACATATGCTGTGTGCAAGAAACAAAATGGAGAGGTGCCAAATCGCGACAGATTGGAAATGGCTTTAAACTGATTTACAACAGAACAGAGACCACTAGAAATGGTGTTGGTGTTATTCTGGACCACCACCTCAGCAATAATGTTGTTGAAATATGCAGGATAAATGATCGAATTATGTCTGTGAAACTTGCCTTGGATGAACAACCATGTCTGAACATTGTTTCTGTCTATGCTCCACAAGTGAATTGCCCAGAAATGGAAAAGCAAGAGTTCTGGGAGGAGTTACAAAGGCATCTAGCAACCATAGCTGTGGAAGAACAAACAATAGTATTTGGAGATCTAAATGGACACGTTGGTATGAATGTTGAAGGTTATGAGGGCTTCCATGGAGGCTTTGTATACGAAGAGCTGAATAAAGAAGGGGAAACAATTCTTGAATTTGCAGCCGCCCACAACCTAGCAATAGTGAACACCTTCTCTCAAGAGAAGGATGAACATCTGATCACATACAAAAGTGGGAACTGTAAGACACAGATTGACTATGTCCTCATTGACAGGAAATATCTTAGGCAGATCAAAGATTGTAGGGTTATCCCTGGGGAACCACTTACTTCTCAACACAGGCTATTGTTAACTGCCTTCAAACTGAAAACGCCCATTAAGATGAAAAGACCAAAAGTAGAGAAGATAAAATGGTATGCACTGAACGATGAGAAAGGAAATAATGTGAGACACAAAGTAGTAGAATATTTAACAAAACAGTCTCTCCAAGCAACCACAGCTCTTCGACAATATCAACTATGGGAAAACTTTGAATCTCTCTGTGTTGCTACAGCAAGAGAAGAACTGGGAGTCACAAAAGGAGCGCTACATAACGCTAAAAGCACAAAGTGGTGGAATAGGCAAGCCCAAGACAGTGTAGCTGGAAAGAAACGCCTGTTCAAAATTTGGCAAAACACCAAAGATGAGGCTGATAAAGATAACTATAAACAGGCAAAGAAAGAAGCAAGAAGAACAGTGGCATCTGAAAAAGAAACAGCTGGAACAAACTTATACCAGCAGCTTGAGCAAGTAAATGGAAATGGAATATATAGAATTGCTTAACATAGACATAATGAAACTAAAGATTTTGGAGCTACAAAATATATCAAGGATAAGCAAGGTACTTTACTTACTAAAGACAAAGACATCTGTTCAAGATGGTATGAATATTACCAACACTTGTTGAATGAGGAATTCCCAAGAGAGCCAGAAGTAGAGCAACCAAGGACAGAGGGACCTATAAATGAAATCACTGAAGCAGAGGTAAGAAGAGCTATCTCAAAAATGAAAAATCATAGAGCAACTGGACCAGATGATATACCGGCTGAGCTCTGGAAATTTCTCAGCTCGGATGGATTTGTGTGGCTTACGATGCTATTTAATAACATTTTGACCAGTGGGAAAATGCCAATGGCATGGAGAGAAAGCACTTTGGTCCCGTTTTATAAGAATAATGGTGATGTCCGAGAATGTGGAAACTTCCGTGGTATTAAACTTACTTCCCACACATCGAAGATATGGGAACAAATTAAAAGCGAACATCTTCAGAATGTAATTAACCTGACCGGAAATCAATTTGGCTTCACTGCAGGTAAAGGGACGACTGATGCAATCCACACAATAAGGCTGTTGATGGAAAAAGCCCAAGAAAACAATCAAAATCTCTGGATGGTGTTCATAGACCTTGAAAAGGCCTTCGACCGTGTACCAAGGACATTAATATGGCAAGCCTTGCGATATCAAAACATTCCTGAAGTCTATATCAATCTCATCCAGGACATGTATGACAATGTACAAACACGTGTTAGAAGTATAGCCGGTCTATCAAAGAGTCTTGGTGTAAAAGTAGGAGTTCATCAAGGTAGTGCTCTCAGCCCAATTTTATTCAACATTACAATGAACTACCTTACTGAGAAGATCAGAGACCTCTGCCATGGAACCTGATGTATGCAGATGATGTAGCATTGATATCAGACAGCAAAAAAGATATACAAGATACTCTGGAGCAGTGGCGAGGAGCTCTTGAACCAAATGGGCTGCGCATTAGCAGGACCAAAACCGAGTATATGATGTGCAACTTCGACCCAGACACATTTGGTAGGACAAATCCAGATCTCAAACTAGATGGCATCATACTACCTAGAGTGAGCAAATTCAAATACCTAGGGTCAGTAATTTCAGACGATGGCACAATAATAGCAGATATAACACATAGAACAACATCTGCATGGAACAGATGGCATGAGCTAACAGGTGTCCTTTGTGATCCAAGAATGCCCATTAGAACAAAAGGCAGGGTCTACAAAACATGCATACGACCGGTTCTACTTTATGGAGGCGAAACAGGACGATACATGAGCAAAAGCTTCATACTACGGAAATGCGCATGCTGCGATGGTCAGGAGGAGTGACCCTTAAAGATGAAATCCGTAATGAACATGTACGTGGCAGTTTCAAGGTAGCGCCTATTGCTGAGAAACTTAAAGAGTCCAGGCTGAGGTGGTATGGTCATGTTATGCGAGGATCCGACGATCACGTGGTGAAAAAGTGCCTCTCCATGGCTACACAAACAAGAAAAAGAGGTAGGCCAAAAACTACCTGGATGATGAATGTCCAGAAAGACATGAAAAATTTGGATCTTTCTACAAACGATGCTTATAATCGGAAGGAATGGCGCCTCAGGATTGGTAAAGCCGACCCCGCATAATGGGAAGTAGCGAGGATGAAGAAGAAGAACCAAAGTGAACCTATTATAATATAGCCTTGAGGAAACTCGTATGAAATTTCACGAAATGCTTGAATCTCCTTGTTACCATATCTAATTCAATGATCAGATAAGAAGAGTTTGTGATCTAATAACAACATATTGTGCATTGTTGATGGAAGAAAAAAAGTTTTTTTTTGGAAATCGGTGGAACTTTGAATTTCTTCTGATAGTTATATATTTCCAGAACGATCATTTTCTACAATATTATTGCAGTTACTGAGATGAGGACTTCAAACTATGAATGAGATTAATTAGAACAATTTGAATAGGCTTGTCACTAACCATTCAAATATTGGCAGTCATTTTAGATTTCAAATATTGACAGAAGTAACCTGTGCTAAGTGATAGATCAATGGAATGAACCACTTTGGATCAGTCATATTAGTTTTCGAAAGATATTCTGGCTTTTTTACCGGTGAATGATTTTTGATTTAGTGGTAGAAAATATTCCCAAATATAGAAGTATATGATAATTATTATCATTGAGATATATTTATATGAAAATTTAAAAATAATATACATTATCTAATTTGACCTTTTTAAGTGCTGGTAAACACTTACAGTTACATTTACTCACATATTATACACTTTGAACACAAGAATACAATCTGTCAGATTTTCTATGCTTCCATTCATTTCATTTTTGTATGATTTATCAACATCTTCAGATGTAAATAACTTCGAAAAGGTCCTAGATATCGATGTGCGGCATTTGTCATTAATTTTCTCCTGAAATTCTTTATCGAAATAATTATTTCATCACTCAAAATGGGGCTACATTCCAATTGAAAGAAAAATCGGATTCAAAATGACGGTTCCAAGATGGCGGGCCAAAATCCTGGATCGAAAAAAAGTAATTTTTCTCAATCCAAAAGAATCCCAAATGGAACCTATTCTCAAATCATTCTTTCACTACTATTAATATGATAGGGATTAAAATTATTTCTTAAATGAATATCAAGCTGTAACCATACTTTCACTAACTCTGTTTATTGTAATATAGAAAAGAATATTACTTTAGATATTAATTCCATTCATAAGTTTGAGCTTCTAGAGAAACACCACCCCAAGCATCATATGAAGCTGTTTTATAGATCTTGTAGATCATATTTCTGTTCATTCATCGTTCTTACAACACTGGAATATTCCTTGATGTGCCCTTCCACAACATTCTAACCATGTTGTATGCGAAATACCAGCCGTTACCGTTACCCTAATAGCCAGTTTGAAGAGTTTTAGATAAGAAAAAACAGATTCCAACCCTTATAATGTGTGATGACCGATAGTTAGGATTTCCACCACCCAGTGGGCACGTCTATATAGGTCGATTCCAGCCGTGTGCGAATGTTCGCTCGGTCGATATTCGCACGTCCCATTCCGGAAGAATGACGCATGAAAGAAAAATGCAATACCCTCCATAAAAATAATGGCCGTTTGTAAACCACTCGTAATACAGCTTCAGTTACCGGTTGACTGCTCCAGGATGCTGGGACCTAGAGGATGATGACCATGCTCTTAAAAGAGCTGTGAAAGTTACTAACTAGAAGCTGGCCTGTTCAAATTTGATGGTTTCAAGGGTGAAGTGCTCAATTTTCAACAAAGTTGTGGATTGAATGTTGGAGAATTGTTGTTCGAAAATTTAATAGATATATAGCTGTCAAAGGAGGAAAATTGAGAAGAAAAATGCCAAGTATGAAAATACAACTGCTTGAAGCCAAAAATTACTACATAGCATTGATTAACTATTCTCTATAATACTTAATTTCCCAGTTCTATAATAGGCTAGTGTAACTTGACTCTTATGATAATTTTGTTCAATAATACTCAACTATTGTTTGATTAAAAGACTTAATCAAGGAACCTAATTCATTCATTGGTAAAACATTACATGGGATCTCGGTAGTCACAATTTCATAACTTTTTCCGTGATCATTACTCCCAAACATTCGATATTCTGCATTATTGGTTTCGGGTTTTTATTACTTGTAAATCCATTTGTATAAAAAATAACAATACCGGAATGTAAAAACAGTCACTAGCCTTGAACTTATGTTATAGTTTAGATTTCATATAAATAACTAGCAGGGCACCTGTGCTTCGCTACGGGTATTACAGATGAGGTTATTTCTGTGAAATTTTATTATCTAAATTCTACAAAAATTTTCATCATTGTTTTTGAGATTAGGCCACAACTTGGCATGAAAATTATGGAGACAAATCATTTGAATAATTAATTAATGTGTTTGAAGTGCTCCGTAGAACAGAAGACTAATTGCAGCGAATTATGTGGTATATTGGGCGGGGCAAGAGTTGACCTCGACTTTATTCATGGGCAATTAATATTTCCCGTTGACAGTTATCAAATTAGCAGTGATCAAGTTATTTTTGCTCTTGTTTGATGCAATTGGAAATACAATTCCAAATTAGATTTATTTGGATTTGTTGACTCTGGTATCCATGGATCTCTTACTTATTCTGGAATTTTTGGAAAAGCCTATCGCTTACTTCTCGTTTCACTAATCCACAAGTGTGAAAGCAGCCAATCCACTGATTCCTTCTTTCAAGTCCATTCATAATAGTTAGTATAACATTTATTGTAGCTGATTTCTCATGTCCTAAACTTACTACCATGAATATTAGAGTGGGATCATTTTAATGTGAATTTGCATGAATCTGTATAGAGTTTATTCCATCACTTTGATTATTGACTACAATAATATGATTTCTTTCTTCAATCTTCGCTTGAAACCAAAAGGTCAGAGATGAAAATTTGGATGTGGATTTACATGTAACTCAATTCAATTTCTATCTAAATTGTCAACTTTAGTATTTACTTGTGATCTATCAATATCAATAGGCTTGTCGTGTGTCATGTAATGACATCATAAAAGGGAATAGGAGTAACTGATGGAATTTTTTTTTCAATTTTTAGATGATTCCGAAACATGAAAAAATTAGGCCTAGTAGCAAAAAATCCTGTTCAATTTTAATCATCATTAAATTTTATGAGAATTGATCATAGCAAGGTTTTTCAAATAGAAGGCTTCTCTGATTGGTTCTCGTGGTTTTTAGTCCAGATAAGGAGTTAACAGACAGTGCAACTTGCTCTTCCAAGGTCATGGCTGGGTACAAACATAGAGCAACATAGGTACCAATACAACAGAATCTGAAGAAATTAGTCACATTCCCATCACCTCACAATGAACAACCATATGTCTGGAAAGATCGATTTAAAATTCCTTTTGCTATCATCCGGTCACTTTCCGCACCTATTCTTCCAGATGTTTTATGAATATGGCAATGTTTTAAATAAGGTCGCCAAATTTGGTAATTCAACTACAGCTTCTATAATCTTTTTCATTTGCTCACACTCTCACGTTTTCAACAGACTATGGAAAACTTTTGTCTGATCAGCTGCTACTTGAAAGACCAATAATCCTATCTCAAGATACTTCAGAAAATGTTCCCAGAGTTGAGACCTGTTCCAAAATAATGTTTTTTTGTCGCTAACCCACTATATTCCTGATCAGAATTGTTAGAGCCGTTTTCGAGATCCGTCCGACATACATACAAATCCTAGAACACACAGTCATATTCAAACAGAAATTGCTTTCTTAGTATGATTGACTTCATTGATTATGATTTCAATAACGGGGCACCGAGATTCGCTCGTTATTTATTTATTGATAAACAGAACACAATTCTTCAAAATGATTGGGGAAGGACAAACAGGCACAGCCCAGAACTGTTTCTTCCTCAAATTTTGATTTACTCACTATAAATGTTCCAAAAAGTAGGTGGTGGATTCACGGAGGATCAGCAGCCTTGATTGCGGGTTGACTTGGTTTGTGCTTTCCTCCCCTTCCCCCTCTCCCAAAGAGGCAAGATAACCTCTCTCCCTCACCACTCCTTCATCCTCCCCGTTTATCTTTCAACCCAGCACTTCAAGAAACGTGCTCGAGAAGTCAACATCGTTTCGTTCCGTTTCTCCTGTTCTGTGGCATTCGAGCTGAACGCAACTACCTCGTTTCATTTTGTGATATATGTACAATATTATATAGGCCTATGCATAAAGACAGGATATCGTCAGCAGTAACTTCTACACACGAGATACAGTCCACTTCCTCGCCAGTTCCAAGGTTAGTGCAAATTAAAGACTTACTTTTGGGGCTGTCGACGTTTTTGTGAATTAAATCTTAACTGTACCCCAATCCATAGGTTTGGGGACAGGACGGGATTACCACATGGTCCGACCAGGCCTGGGATATGTTCTATTTCCAAGAGATTTATTTTTCAATTTAAATTTCAATTTGTTAATAGTAGAGTTACTTGTTGATACATGCACTGATATCCATGTTAAATCTAGTTACAAAGTTCCTTTCCAAATCTCCTTGCTCATCTGATCAGTTACTAAGTTACAATGGCCACCCCACAAGCTATTTGTGTGAAGAAGAAAGAAATTTTGTTTAGCCGTGTTCAACATGCTTATGACTTGTTGAAGGACATCAATGATCCTAAAATTCAATCTCAATTTTTGATAAGAAGCATATATATTGAAAATACTGTGAAAGAATATTCTGCACTCTTAGATGAAATCAATGAATTATCTATTCAAGTTGAACCTACTAAAGAACCTGAGTATCAATCACTTACCGTTATTGATAATTTATCCTGTGCAATAATAAATGCTTGTGATAAATTGAATCAAATTAAAAATGAGAAACCGAAGGAGAAAAGTGAACCCTCAACTTCAACCTCTCATTCTCCCCGTTTGAACATGATATTACCTCCAACTGAAATAAAACCGTTTGATGGCTCTGATATTTCAGACTGGCCTAGATTCAAAAATATCTTTTCATCATTGATTGTGGATGATAAATATTATACTCCTGTTCATAAAGGACTCGCCACACCAAGCTCGCCAGTACCGCCGAGGTAGTACCGCTGGTGGTAGTTTTCTTGGCTGAGCACGCCACACCGAAAAACGTCTGCTAGCAGTAGTCTCCGAGTAGTGAGTCTAGTAGTGGGGGGAGGGCGTGACTACAGCACTCAGCACTGTACTCGGCAACTCAAGAGTATTACACCTCTTCGAATCGCCTGCCATGTATTCAGGTTGAGCGCGCCACACTGAGCTCGCTTTATCGTACTACTAGTAGGCAGGAATAGCATGAGCTGTGAAATGCGCGTGAGGAGAGATAATGGAGTGAGAGTGGGGAGGCCGCTCGAAACTAAGAGAGGGGAGGTGGCTGGAGCTTGTTGTTGAGATGGAAAGGCTCACTGACGCCTTTCCTACTGCTTATGCTATTAGGCCTATGCAAACCGGAGCGATGTGCACCGTATGGAGGTCATGTTGAGACTGAGTCAAATGCTTCCCCCACCACTAAAATTCTCTCTCGGGCTACGGCGCATCTTGAACTTGGAGCTCATGCTATTCCTGACGGGCTGTACCTCTCAGCGAACTTTTGTTGAATTGCCTAGCAGGCGGTCGTAGGTGGTAGTGCGCCGTACTACCGCCGCGGTAGCGAACTCTGTGTGGCGCGATCAACCTGAATACATGGCTAGCGATTTTTAAAACTCCGCTACCGCCGCGGTAGCGAGCTTGGTGTGGCGCGCCCTTAAATCCCATATTTTGCATAATTTGTTGAAAGGCGAAGCAGCCAGAGTAGTAAAATCTTTTCAGATAAGTAGTGATTCGATTTGGCATGGAAAACTTCATGCAAGCGTTATGAGAGTGATAGGGTGTTAGCTAACTACTACGTAAATGAGATTTTGAAAACTAGTTCAATCCCATTCAAACCTTCGTTACAATCGCTTCAAGATTTTCTTGTTAAAGTAGGTGATAGTATTACAACTCTGAAATCTTTGAAAGTTCCTGATTTGGCTGATCATATCTTGTACTCATTAGCTATTCGTCAATTATACAAAATATCACGTGAATCGTTTGAGCTCATGGTAGTGGATAAGAGCTTTCCTTCTTGTCAACAGTTGATTGATTTCGTGGATAAGAGAGTTAGATCTTATCAATTATCTGCATCCGATGTGCCATCTATTTATGAAAAATAATCTATCGAAAAGCCGAAAAATAAGTCTTTTCAGAAAAAGGTTGTCTTATCTACTCAGGCTGATAACAGCGTTCGAAATAAAAGCAGCTCAGTTACTTGTGAATTGAATGATAGTGCTGAAACAAAATGCTCATTTTGCAACTCAACGAATCATTCGTTATTCAAATGTCCTGCTTTCTTGAAAAGAGATCCAAAAGCTAGGAATGGATTTATTAAATCATTGAGAGTCTGTTTCAATTGTTTCTCCAAATTTCACGCTGTAAACCAATGCAAGTCTAAATCGTTGTGTTATTGTGGTCGTATGCATAATAAATTACTTCATTATCCTCGTAGTAGTGATAATAGCCGTTCGAATTCTCCTGTTCGTTATCAGAAGTCTACTGATAACATCTCTAAAGTTGCTTTGAAATCGAAATCAGTTGATTCGATCACTCAAACTGATAGCACTATGAATGTTGTTGAGAATTCAAATTCTTCTAAGCATTGTGGTATCACTGATAATGTTATTGAAAAGTCATCAATTGTTAGTTTAATTCCTAAAATGAGTGTTGTTCTAGGTACTGCTCAAGCAGTTATTAAAAATTTATCTGGTTCGTTTATTGGTGTTCGTTTAATGATTGATTCTGGTAGTACTGCTAATTTCATCACAAAAGATCTTGTTATGAAACTTGGTTTATCTGTTCATGATTGTCATCAAAATTTCTCTGGTTTGAATTCCTCGAGTGTAGGGAATTCTCCTGGTGTTGTGAAATGTTTGTTGAAACCTAAGGGCTCAAATCACCCGCGTTTAGAAGCTGAGGCTTATGTGATTGATAAAATAGTTGGTTCATTGCCCCCTATTTATCTCAGTTCAAAAGTGCAAAATGAGTTGAAAAAATTCAACCTTGCTGATCCTGTGTTCTATGAACAACGTTCCGTTGATCTTCTATTGGGATGTCAGTTATTCAACAGAATATTACGTCATCATAGTCAAGTCTCATCCAGTGAAGAGTGTTCGTTTTGCGTGATTCCTACCGTGTTTGGTGACATTATTTTGGGTGAATTTCCAAATCATTCTGGTCTTCTTAATCAGTCATTGACTGCATTAATGACGTGTCCCACCTCTGAGAACTCGTTGAATAATTTGGTTCATAAGTTTTGGGAAAGTGAAGAAATTCCTAATCATAAATTTCCCAGTCCCGATGATGAGTTTTGTGAGAAACATTTTGCTGAAACTCACACGCGTGATACTGAAGGAAGATATGTTGTTCGTCTTCCTTTCAAAGTTGACACTAATCAACTCAAGTTTCAGGAATCTCATGATGTTGCTTTGAATCGTTTTCTGTCCTTTGAGCGTCGTATGCTGCGTGATGCTCTTTGAAATCTGATTGCATATCATTTATGGAAGAGTATCTTCTTTTGGATCATATGGAAGTTGCTAAAAAACCAGGTAAATATTTTATTCCTTTTTTTGTGTATTCAATCCGTCATCACCTACAACAAAGGTTCATGTTGTATTTGATGGGTCTGCTAAAAAGAGTCACATTCCGTTGAATCAAGTTCTTCATTCAGGTCCAAAATTGTTAAATGACATTATGTGATGTGTTAACTAGATTCAGACTTCACTCATTCGTATTCACGTTTGATGTTACAAAAATGTATCGTGCTATCCTCGTTGATGAAGAAGATCGTTCTTTCCTTCACATATTGTCTCATGAAGATCCTTCCAATGATATTGTTGTTTATGAGCTCAAAACAATCACATATGGTTTGAAACCGTCTGGTTTTCTTGCTCAACGTGCTCTCATTCAACTGGCGAAAGATGAAGGAGATAAATTTCCGTTGGCAGCAGCAGTTATTCATGATGATATATATCACGACGGTTTTCTCACAGGTGCTAATTCGTTGGAAGAAATCTGTGAAATAAAATCACAACTTTGTAATCTTCTAAACTGTGCTCATATCAAGTTGAATAAATGGAGCAGTAATTCTCCTGAGTTCTTGGATTTGATTTGTTCTGAAGACACTCAAGTACCACTTCATATCAGTGATGAGCCTAATTCAAATGTGAAAGTTCTTGGCATTATGTGGAACCCAACTACTGATTGTTTTCATATTAAAGTCTCTGTTCCAGAGTTTCAAAAGGAAAACTCTAAGCGCACTGTTCTGTCCGTTATCGTGCGTCTGTATGACCCTCTCGGTTTTATAGCTCCAGTAATATTCAAAATGAAATGTTTTTTACAAGAGCTGTGGAAGTTGGACATCGATTGGGAAATGCCAATTCCTGTTGACTACAACGAATGCTCGAACGAGCTGATGAGAGAGCTTCCTGCTCTAAGTTCAATTTCAATTCCTCGATGCATTTATGGCGATGCTTTTTCTTGTCAAATACTTGGGTTTTCCGACGCATCGCAGAAAGGAATCTGTGCTTGTATCTTCTTGAGAGTTGTGTCGTCGGAATCTACGGTGGAATGCTTCCTGTTGAAAGCTGAAACTAAAGTTGCGTCATTGGAAACTCTGTCTATTCCTCGATTAGAGCTTCAAGCTGCATTGTTGCTTTCGCGATTGTATGTTTCAGTCCTTCCTTCACTGGAAAAAATCAATCTCCAATCTACGTTTCTGTTCAGTGATTCAACTATTGTTTTATCTTGGTTGCATATACCTCCTTACAAGTTGCAAACGTTTGTTGCAAATCGTGTTGTGAGAATATTAGAGTTGACTAATATTTCAGATTGGAATCACATTGGTACTGATTTCAATATTGCCGACGTTGGATCAAGAGGCGTTTCTCCCCAAAACTTGTGCACGTCGCAAGATTGGTTCAATGCTCCAACGTGGTGTTCTAATTCGTTGTCATGTTGGCCGTTGTCATCTATGACTTACCCTGCTACTGAAATTCTGCCTGATGTGAAACAAAATAGAGGTGTTGTTTTGAATATCACTGAAGAGACTGCTGTTATTCAGATAACACGTTTCTCCTCATACATGAGATTGTTACATTCCTGTGATTATGTTCTATGTTTTGTGAATAACTGTAAAGCAATAATTAGTGGTGTCTGTCGTAAATCAGGCGCACTTAGTGTTCAAGAGTTGAAATGTGTACAAATTTATTGTGTTAAAATTGTCATTTCAATTTTGAACTCGACCTATCGAAAGAGAGTAAACCTTGTGATAAGAGTTTCCAAAAATTGTCTGTATTCTTGGATTGTGATGGTGTGATTCGTGTTGGTGGCAGATTGGTAAATAGTGTTTTAGGATATGAAGCCAAGCATCCTTGTTTGATACATAAAGATAGTCATTTTACTCAACTCCTCATTGAGTATTATCATATTTTTCATCTTCATGCTGGACCAAGAATAGTGCGTGCTCTTATTCAGCGTTATTTTTGGATTGTTGGAGCACACAGTGTTATCAGAAATGTGATTTTCAATTGTACTCGTTGCCGTTTATTCAATGCAACTCCTGTTGCTCCCGTCATGGGTGATCTTCCCAGCTCTCGTGTTGTTCCCAGTGCTCCCTTTCTGAAGGCTGCGGTCGATCTAGCTGGTCCTTTTACTGTCAAAGAGAGTATTTGGCCCGAAGTTTGTACATACAAGGCATACTTTGCACTGTTTGTCTGTCTGGCAACAAAAGCTTGTCACATTGAGGTGCTTACAAGTCTTTCATCCGAAGAGTTTATTAACACTCTCCATCGTTTTGTTTCTAGGCGTTGATTGCCTAAAGAAATATTCTGTGATCAAGGGACGAATTTCAAATGTGCTGCGCGAAAATTGAAGGAAATTGTTGAATTTCTCAGATCATCAGAAAATCAATCCAACGTCTGTGATGCGATGTCATCCAAAAGCATCCAATTTCGTTTTAATATTCCACATGCTCCTTTCATGAATGGAATCTGTGAGTCTAATATTAAAAATGTGAAATTCCATTTTTCTCGTGAAGTGGGAAATTCGGTCCTAACTATTGTTCAGCTTTCCACTCTGTTGGTGAAAATTGAGGCGATACTCAATTCAAGACCGTTGTATGCGCTCTCTTCATCTCCTGATGACTACGAGGCGCTGACTCCCAGACATTTCCTTGTTCATCTCCCTCTGTTGGCGGTTCCTGAAATTGACGTGAGTGATGTCAATGAGCACAGACTGTCTCGTTGGGAAAAGGTTAATCGCTTCACTCAGAGATTGTGGAAGAGGTGGGAGAGTGGATACCTCCACACTCTTCAACAGAAGAATAAGTGGTTTGAGAGTGACACAAACCTTCAGGTAGGGCAGTTAGTATGGATTAAAGAGGACAATTCATCACCCTTATCATACCCATTAGGTAGAGTCACCCAAATCATAAGTGATGTCAAGGGTGTTGTGCGCTCAGCTCACATGAAAACTAACTCTGGTGAGTATGTTAGGCCAGTTAGGGAACTTGCCCCATACTTCCCTATTAGTTTAACCCACACCCTAAGTTTTCCGTTTTTCTTTCCTATTCCTTTTTCCCTTAGTTTTTCCTTTCCTACCGTTCAGTGCTTGTTGTTGTGTTTTTTCTCTTACTTTTAAATTTTTTTTTGAGTTTATGTTCTTGGAAATGGGGCATTCCAAGGCGGGCGGAGATGGTGAATTCATGGAGGATCGGCAGCCTTGATTGCGGGTTGATTTGGTTTGTGCTTTCCTCCCCTTCCCCCTCTCCCAAAGAGGCGAGATAACCTCTCTCCCTCACCCCTCCTTCATCCTCCCCATTTATCTTTCAACCCAGCACTTCAAGTAGCGTGCTTGAGAAGTCAACATCGTTTCGTTCCATTTCTCCTGTTCAGTGGCATTCGAGCTGAACGCAATTACCTCGTTTCATTTAGTGATATATGTACAATATCAAATTATAGGCCTACGCATAAAGACAGGATATCGTCAGCAGTAACTTCTACACACGAGATACAGTCCACTTCCTCGCCAGTTCCAAGGTTAGTGCAAATTAAATACTCACTTTTGGGGCTGTCGACGTTTTCGTGAATTAAATCTTAACTGTACCCCAATCTATAGGTTTGGGGACAGGACGGGATTACCAGTAGGTTATGTTTCATACACTCGAATTGCCCCTTGTGGGTTGGGGGAGCTTCGAGTCGAACATTGTACTCAAGAATGTGTTGAAAACCATAATTTATTCACCCACAGTATCCCTACTTGTCGTAGGATGCGCCTAAAAGGGACCCAAAGGCAACTCCAGAAGTTGTCTTGCCTTAAAACCCACGGGATCTGCCCCATCAGAGCAGTTTCAGAGGGGCAAAAAGAAAAAACCCGAGAGATGGGTGAAAGTCCAGGCACAAATTCTGGTCAAGAGGCTGAGTCGAGGGTGACCAGGCGTCCTAGAGGCAATTTGGCGTCCCCTTCTTAAGCGGAAGGACCTACAAATAAGCCAGGAGTGGAAAAAACGTAGGTCGCGATTTTTGGGTGGAGAGACCAAATATCACCACTGCTCAAAAGAGGGCGGCCACTTGGGCAAGACTTCTTGGCAGAGGTGAGGCTTTCGACGCTGGAGAGTTTCAGAGGGGCAAAGAGAAAAACCCAAGAGACCAGAGATTGGTGAAACTTCAGGCACAAATTTGGGTCAAGAGGCTGAGTCAAGGGTGGCCAGGCGCCCTAGAGGCAACTCGACCACCCCTTTCTCAGCGGAATGACCTTCAAAGAAGGTCAGGAGTGGAACTCACGTAGATCACGGGGACTAATCAGTCTGAAGAGACTGCCAAGCATATCGACAAGTGCCAGGTGATGAATGGGATGTTAGTATAGGGAAAAACTCCTGGTTCTTGTAAAAGATACAGGTATTGATTTTCCTAACATACTACTTGGGAACACAATAAGCTTCAGTTGACATGTGGGGTTCTTTGAACCTTTGGATCCTTGAATCCGCCCTTCAAAAAAAATGAACAATGAATATAATACACTTGAATTCTTGTCCAGTTTCCAATCAAAATATTTAAAAACAGGAAAGTTCTAGTTTAGATTGTTTACAAACCAAATTGAATAACAAAATAACACTCACTAATCACTTAAAACTGTAAAATAATGATTAACTTAGAATATCATGGTATACTCTAATTCAGAGTTATAAGCTATGTCATGTCAACAAATCAGATTATTTTGATAAAATTTCTACATAATATTTCTCGCGAAATACGGTAAGCTGATTGAATGATTACACAGTTGATCTCCCCACACAGGCACACGTATCTTCTGTTATCGACAGACTACGAAATTATACAGACATCTGTTCTTCCAAGGACGAATTATCCTTTTAATGTCCTTCAGCGAGTTTTCCCAGGGATGAGACATAGTGCAATCGAATCTTTATATCACAAACCCACTATATTCCAAATTTCCTGAAAACCGTTAGAGCCATTTTCGAGATCCATTGAACATAAATAACCAGATATAAAAATATTAACAGACAAACAGGAATCGCTCGCTTGATATAATAGGATTCAATGAAATCTTATTCCACATAATAATAACAACTGGCATCAAAAGCAAAAATGTCAAACATAATTAAAATTGAAATAGTAGCGATCATCAACAATATTATCTTCATCTGATCTAGTAACCAAAAGTAATAAAGTAAACAAATTATAATAAGATTCACATCAATGTGTCAGCATTGTTTGAATGAGGAGCATTGATGCTATTGATTAGGAATACTGACAGTTTCAAGTTGTGCCGGGCACTGTCTTTAATTCAGGCCTTTTCCCAAGTTCTAATAGTAAATTTAATACGCAGTAGACTAGAGCCATTATTGTAAGTGAGTTAGCGAAATAAATTATTTTCTCTCTCTATTATGAACGGCCATGACTTCGAGTTTCCCATGATAGATATTTAAAAATTGTGGCTCCGAGTCGTCGAGGAATGTAGATTATGGAATTATCTCTAAAACTTAGCCTTCTTGTCGCGACATAAAATGCGATAAGTTGGAAAACAGCAAGCATTGAAATTATAACAAACTACCGATTTTGCAGTTACTATTTGGTCCAAAGGCTGTAGAAGCCACGCGACGATTGGTCAAATTGATTCCATTCGCCCAATAGGAGACCTGTTTCTAAATACAGTAGTGGGGATTCCCCAGCCGCGCAAGACCAGATTACGTTTCGGAGGACACTTTGCTAGGAGCACTACGAGAGTAAAGATGTAGTCACTATGTTTCCCCCTTTTTGGGCAGGTTTATAAGTTTATTTCAGTAGTTAATGTAGGAGCTAGTTTATTTTTATTAATGTTTAAATTTACTAGTAGTGCCATGTCCTGAAAGGTTTAATTGTGTTTCTTCATCATGTACGAATAATTGTTTCTTCAAATAACCGCTAAGGTACGTAAAATAAGGTTAAAATATAATTTAGGGAATTTTAATCAATTTTGAAACTTCCATAAGAGTATTGAATTAATTAAGCCTGTTATTTTTCAAGTTAATAATATGATTGAGAATAATCCTTTTGATTTTATTAGTGATGGAAGATACTTATAATTTTTTTCTACAGAAGTATGGAAAGTTTTCAGTTACGTTACATTTGAGTTATTGTTTCTGGAGATATATTATCGTAGAGTATTGCTGAAGTCAGGAAGATAGCCTTTAAATTGGAATGAAACTTTTAAGAATTGTTCATATTGAGTTTATGACATTTTTAATTTATATTTTTCAGACTGTTTTCTTATGTCATAAGGCTTTTGAATGATTTAGTAAATTTTTATGATAGAAATCTTAATAGATGAAGAAGAAAGTTTTTCTTCTCCAGGAAATTAATATTAATGAATGTTCAAATTTTAATATTTTTTTCTTTTATTGTGTTATAAAGTGTCTTGTTTTATTAGGTGATAAATTCATAATTTCAGTTGATACTAGTTTTTGGACTTGTATTTGTAGGTAAATCAAATCATAAACTCTGGAATGTTCATTTTTAATTAAGGTTCTGAGCAGTTTTGGGCAAATGCCCGTTATTTACACTTGGATTGCGTCCTAAAGTTCATAATTAATAAATAAAATAAATGTTGGCTAGCGCACAAGTTTCCAACAATACTAGCCGAGCTACTATATGAAAAATTATATTTGATTTTGCAAACCAAACGAAAAATATCATAAAAGTTAGCATCATAATTAATGAAGTATTCATTTTCTAAAAGCATTATATTAATTATTACGAGTGTTTTCATAAATTGCATTGTAGATTAATGACACTCTGGCAAGTAAATTTGTTTTAAATCTGTTAAATTGTGAGAAGGAAATCAGAACGTCAAGATAAAATCTAAATTAAATAACAGAATAAACTCCTGTTTTAGCTTTTGATGAATTGTAGGAAGAGTTAGAAATTAATGCTGTAATACATTTATTTACAGCGGTTCATGTGTGTCCCCAAACCAACTTCTTGTACTACCACCCCTTTGGTTCCGCAACTTTATGTAAAACCGCTTCAAGACACCCGTTCAGACGACAGGTCTAGGGACGTAAGAGGACGTCGCCGTCAAGCCAAATTCAACCGGTAAAAGCTCACCGCCAAAAACAAGGTACTGTAACCCCGACGATAAAGCAACGTACAAACCAACGAAAGTGCAGTGTAGTGAAACAAAGGTTCATTCGAGAATGTCAATAAAAAGTGGGGATTCAAAATATTATGAAATGGGTTATATGGGTTACTATCGACGAAATTGGGTTCAACGGGTTTTTTTCTTTCTTGAGTAATTTCATGTTGAAATTGATTGGTTATTTTATGACTGATCTTGTTTGGTTTTGTGACGTATTGCTATCTAAACGGGGATAGTAATGCGCCCCCGAATCAGATGAAGAATGTCAACAAAGTAACATGATATTGTTGTTTCTGTTGTTCGATTTTAGCTGCCAATGTTTATTGAAGCTGTTTGTATTTTTCAATTATTTCAAATTGTAGTGTTATTCTATAGTATAAACCTATTAAATCAGGCATGGCAAGATTAATTGAAGTTTTCTTGACTCTAGCCCGTTCACCTGCATGAATTAGGTATAGACTCAGGTATTTTCTAGATGTGCCGGCCTATTTCTAAATTCTAAATTTTATTCAAAATTATCTTCTTTGGCACACAACTGCGCGACTCTGCTGTCTAGAGATATTTAAATCTCTGGAATTCAAATTTTCTAAAAAATTAAATTTTTCATAACTTACTCTAATAATACTAGATCAATTTTTCTGAGTCTATACTTAATAATTCATTCTGTGAACGTGTTAACTGTCAATATTTTGGGTTTGGAGTTGAATGAATAATTTATTGTTGCTACTCCAATTTTTCTGAAGTTTAAATAATTGTAGATGAAACAGGAAAGTTATTCAGTTATGTTAAATCCATTAAAATGAAAATCTTTTGAAGTGCTTAAAGATAAAGTCAGGTATCATTGAAGCTTAAGTTGAAAGTATTCTAAAACTTAATATTGAAATTGATTATTGACAAATAGGTTTAACGGTAGAATAAAAATTAGTAGAAGAAACTAGCATAGGTGAAATAACTGATTCTAAGTGCTGAATAAATTTTTGTATTCTGTAATTCCGTGAATGATGATAGAAATTATTGTAATGTCAACGTACGTATTCTGGTCTCACGTCTGGTAGTTGAATATCATTATAGTAGTAGTGAAAGGGAATATTGAGATTTTAAAGGTCAACCCAAGTAAATTAGGAAAATTCGGAAATTATTATGGGAGAATGTTTGAGGAAAATAGGAAATTTTTTTGATAAGTTTAGGTAGATCGAAGGTAATCAGATAATAAATAGGAAACTGTTTTATTAGTTATTGTTGATATGTAGTTTTGAAAAGTTGATGAGTAGTTTTGGCCTTGAGATGTTTAAACTAAATAATTGGGTATTGTAGATTAAAGTTGAAACGATAATCAAATCCTGGGAATTTGTATGAAAATAAGTTGATTCAGATGAGGTTGTTAAGTCCCTTTATCAGTAATGTTTATTCTCGAAAAGGTGAATCAGTTTTATTATTGGAAATATTTTTTTTTAGGGTGTGATTTTTGCGGTAGGCATGCGTAGTGATAGTGTAAAGATCCGTTGTGTTGGTAACGTTTCCTGTAGGCTGTGGAGAATTTTTTTTTTGTTTAGTTGAGACTCAAAATTTAGAGGAGGACACGGGGATGTCCTGCCTGTGTGTGTTGTTGTTGAATTTAGGTAATCGGCGCGAGTGTAGGTCCGTGTCCAGAGAGAACGGAGCACTGCCCGAAAGTTGTCCATGTAACAAATCAAGGAATTTAGCTGTGACTAACCTTGCAAATTTGTACGGTGGAATTGTATAATTTTAGCGAAAGGCACCGAAGATGGTGTGAGCTAAGATTTTTTTGTATCTAGTAAACGGTCTGGTTCATTCGAGAGTTATGGGGCTCGTCAGTAGAATAACGTAAACCGAAATCTAGAATATTTAGTGAGTCTTCGTAGTGATTGTAAGGAAAACAATCAGCGTAATGCAGTTTAGGGAAGCCCAGTCAAAAGGTTCGTTAATGGTTGGTAGGAAAGTCAGCCGCAAAAACACAAGCAATAATTGGTAAAAAAAAAGGGGGGTATTATTGAGTTTAAAGTTGCTTAGAAATTGGTATATGGTAACGAAAATTGAAAGTTTTAGACAATGAATATTTAAAGTGATTAGTTAAGGTATACAAATAAAATAACAGAGAAACTTTTTCAAGTACCTAGGTAATGTTATGATGGTTATCTTTGAAAGTAGAAATAAATATTGGAACACTAATGAACGGGTTAAATTAAAATAAAATTAACAGTGAAATTCTTCTAGTTGAATTTGAAATGAAAAGGGAAAAATCTCTTGAGTTAAGCATGAGTTAAAATTATTCTGTAGTTGAGAGTTGAAAGTTGATTAAAAACTTAAATGGGGATATAAGTAGAAATATGTAGGAAAATTCGTGTCAAAAAGGAAATAGAATTTTTGTTGGGAAAATTAAATTGAGGTAATTAACAGTAGTAGGACCCTTTAGAGATAAGTAGTCAAAAAGAATTAATAAAAAAAAAAAAATAGGAAAATCTTTAATGAAATGATAATTTTTTTAATGATGAATAGTAAAATTGCAATCAAGTTTTCCATGTGAATAAGTTGAGAGATTTTGAGATCTAGTAGAGTAATTGAAACTAGTTGGATATGAAGTTTACAGTTGAGGAATAATTATGTGAGGCTCCAGTAAGGTTAGAAATGTCAGTGCACTTGTAAATCAGTAATAGTGTAATAGTAGTCTATCAATGTGTTGGTAAATTCAATTATGTTGTTAATCAGGAGTCAAGCATTAGCAGTCCTAAGCTAGTTGATCGAGCTGGATTTTCATATTATTAAATCATGCCTTGAGAATTACTCTTCCAGTGTTTAGAGAAAATGTCACGTACTTTGAGTTTGCGATAAATAATAGCCTGGCACTCGATCATAGTTTTATTTTGACTAGCGTTCTGTGGTAGAAGTTTCCTACTGGAATATTATAATGAAAAGTGTTTTTCTCATGATTGTGGAATGCAAAATCGCGCTTGTGTCATATAGCTCTCGCATTGATCTAATAATGCAGTTCCAATCATTATTATCTTTGAATCGTAGCCTATGTAGAATAGTATTGCCTATTGAATTGCTTTATATTGTTAAAAATATATTGCACTCTCAACTCTATAGTAATGATAGTTAGATTTCAATACATTCAGCTGAGTGAAAAAGTTTCATCCTTTACTATTATAATCAATGTGCTTCATATTTCACAACAGCAGAGTAAAATAGGGCCAATTAAAACTATGTTGTCTTTTAAACGTTTTCCCTTGTTAGAGTTTGCCAAGAAAATAACCAGGGACTCAATAAAGTGATTGAAGTATTCAAGATTATTATACTCGGTCCGTCTTTAGTACCTACTTAAAAGGTGGACACGTCCATATTGTTTTGTCCTGACTCTTGCCACAGTTTTAAAGACTCTTGCCACAAATCTCAATTAGTTATACATTTTGCTGAATTTCGGAATGATTAAAGAGATTTCTTTTGAAGAGGGCCCGCTTCAAATTGGATCCTACTATCAATCCAGAAATTCGACTCTCCAAATCATACAGAATGCCTCTATGGTAACATATCCTGATTAGATTTCTTTTTGCGTGTTTCACACCGGAAGGAAGGGGAGTGTGCCGGGCACTGTCTTTAATTCAGGCCTTTTCCCAAGTTATAATAGTAAATTTAATACGCAATAGACTAGAGCCATTATTGTAAGTGAGTTAGCGAAATAAATTATTTTCTCTCTCTATTATGAACGGCCATGACTTCGAGTTTCCCATGATAGATATTTAAAAATTGTGGCTCCGAGTCGTCGAGGAATGTAGATTATGGAATTATCTCTAAAACTTAGCCTTCTTGTCGCGACATAAAATGCGATAAGTTGGAAAACAGCAAGCATTGAAATTATAACAAACTACCGATTTTGCAGTTACTATTTGGTCCAAAGGCTGTAGAAGCCACGCGACGATTGGTCAAATTGATTCCATTCGCCCAATAGGAGACCTGTTTCTAAATACAGTAGTGGGGATTCCCCAGCCGCGCAAGACCAGATTACGTTTCGGAGGACACTTTGCTAGGAGCACTACGAGAGTAAAGATGTAGTCACTATGTTTCCCCCTTTTTGGGCAGGTTTATAAGTTTATTTCAGTAGTTAATGTAGGAGCAAGTTTATTTTTATTAATGTTTAAATTTACTAGTAGTGCCATGTCCTGAAAGGTTTAATTGTGTTTCTTCATCATGTACGAATAATTGTTTCTTCAAATAACCGCTAAGGTACGTAAAATAAGGTTAAAATATAATTTAGGGAATTTTCAATCAATTTGAAACTTCCATAAGAGTATTGAATTAATTAAGCCTGTTATTTTTCAAGTTAATAATATTGATTGAGGAGATCTCAGATCTAGCGGCGAGCGTATCTGATTTCTCCTGTTCTGTGGCGTTCGAGCTGAACGCAATTACCTCGTTTCATCTAGTGATATATGTACAATAGTATATTATAGGCCTACGCATAAAGACAGGATATCGTCAGCAGTAACTTCTACACACGAGATACAGTCCACTTCCTCGCCAGTTCCAAGGTTAGTGCAAATTAAAGACTTACTTTTGGGGCTGTCGACGTTTTCGTGAATTAAATCTTAACTGTACCCCAATCTATAGGTTTGGGGACAGGACGGGATGACAAGTAGGTTATGTTTCATACACTCGAATTGCCCCTTGTGGGTTGGGGGAGCTTCGAGTCGAACATTGTACTCAAGAATGTGTTGAAAACCATAATTTATTCACCCACAGTATCCCTACTTGTCGTAGGAGGCGCCTAAAAGGGACCCAAAGGCAACTCCAGAAGTTGTCTTGCCTCAAAACCCACGGGATCTGCCCCATCAGAGCAGTTTCGGAGGGGCAAAAAGAAAAAACCCAAGAGACCAGAGATGGGTGAAAGTCCAGGCACAAATGCTGCTCAAGAGGCTGAGTCGAGGGTGACCAGGCGTCCTAGAGGCAATTTGGCGTCCCCTCCTTAAGCGGAAGGACCTACAAATAAGCCAGGAGTGGAAAAAACGTAGGTCGCGATTTTTGGGTGGAGAGACCAAATATCACCACTGCTCGAAAGAGAGCGGCCACTTGGGCAAGACTTCTTGGCAGAGGTGAGGCTTTCGACGCTGGAGAGTTTCAGAGGGGCAAAGAGAAAAACCCAAGAGACCAGAGATTGGTGAAACTTCAGGCACAAATTTGGGTCAAGAGGCTGAGTCAGGGGTGGCCAGGCGCCCTAGAGGCAACTCGACCACCCCTTTCTCAGCGGAATGACCTTCAAAGAAGGTCAGGAGTGGAACTCACGTAGGTCACGGGGACTAATCAGTCTGAAGAGACTGCCAAGCATATCGACAAGTGCCAGGTGATGAATGGGATGTTAGTATAGGGAAAAACTCCTGGTTCTTGTAAAAGATACAGGTATTGATTTTCCTAACTAACATACTACTTGGGAACACAATAAGCTTTAGTTGACGTGTGGGGTTCTTTGAACCTTTGGATCTTTGAATCCGCCCTTCAAAAAAAATAAACAATGAATATAATACACTTGAATTCTTGTCCAGTTTCCAATCAAAATATTTAAAAACAGGAAAGTTCTAGTTTAGATTGTTTACAAACCAAATTGAATAACAAAATAACACTCACTAATTACTTAAAACTGTAAAATAATGATTAACTTCAAATATCATGGTATACTTTAATTCAGAGTTATAAGCCATGTCATGTCAACAAATCAGATTATTTTGATAAAATTTCTACATAATATTTCTCGCGAAATACGGTAAACTGATTGAATGATTACACAGTTGATCTCCCCACACAGGCACAGGCATCTTCTGTTATCGACAGACTACGAAGTTATACAGACATCTGTTCTTCCAAGGACGAATTATCCTTTTAATGTTCTTCAGCGAGTTTTCCCAGGGATGAGACATAGTGCAATCGAATCTTTATATCATCAACCCACTATATTCCAAATTTCCTGAAAACCGTTAGAGCCATTTTCGAGATCCGTTGAACATAAATAACCAGATATAAAAATATAAACAGACAAACAGGAATCGCTCGCTTAATATAATAGGATTCAATGAAAATTCTTCTTATTCAACATAATAATAACAGCTGGCATCAAAAGCAAAAATGTCAAACATAATTAAAATTGAAATAGTAGCGATCATCAACAATATTATCTTCATCTGATCTAGTAACCAAAAGTAATAAAGTAAACAAATTATAATAAGATTCAGATCAATATGTCAGCATTGTTTGAATGAGGAGCATTGATGCTATTGATGAGGAATACTGACAGTTTCAAGTGAATATTAACGAACTGCTATGCATATTCTACAATATTTTTATCGAAAGCTACCTTCTATTTTCTTTGGTAAAACAATCAATGTTTGGGGATAATTGATTCATGGGAAAGGCGCCTTACTTCTATGGAAGATTTATTTTTACATAAGGAAAAGCGACAACAGCTATTTCGCTGTTTTAATAGATAACCCCTTTTTTCGCCCAAGTTGAATTTTGGCCGAATTTCCTCATTCTTTGCAAACTGATTCCACAACGGGCACTTCAGAAGCTTTGAAAATACCCTCCATATATCATACTGAATTATTAAAATTCCATCGAAATTGTATAAGCAGATCTGTCGGATATGCAAACAAAATTAGTCATGATAGAATAGAATCAATTGATAGAAGCAAGTCCCGTCATAAAATTTTGTTTAATGACAAAAATAATCATCTATACTCTCAGGAATAGCTCTGATTGAAGCAGCACTGCCCAATCAATTTGTTCTCGATAAATGGATTTCAATTAGTTCTTCAACTTGTTGCAAACCTAACAAAGTCAACTCAACTTGATGCCAACCTGACAAAATTATTAATTTAGTTGATGTTAACAACTGTTTCGAAGAGGTACTCTCTCTAGATTATAGTTCTATGGTAACATATGATATGGACATGTCAATATTATGATTAAGAGATTGAGAGAAAGAGAATATACATGCTGAAAGGCGAACTTAAAACCCTTAAAAATCACCCTTTGAGTTGAAATATAGCCGGAAGATTCCTTAGTGAGCATTGTAATTCCTTAGTGTGTATTCCTTAGTGACTCATTGAGAAGCTATATTACAAGCTTTGTTGCAATCAATCCAGTAGTTTTTCAGAAATCGTGATCAGTGAGTGAGTGAGTGAGTGAGTGAGTCAGTGTGATAAGAATTTTATAAGAAGAGTATAACTCCCCTCCCCGCATTGTACCTCAAGCACATACTGTAAGATCATGATCATTACATGAGATGGAGATCATGATCATGATAAGATGAAGATCATGATCATGATAAGATGAAGATCATGATCATGATAAGATGAAGATCATTCTTCAATAGTAAGAATAATTCTAGAATGTTTGTCAAGTCGTCTCGTATATACTTAATCAAATCAATGCTGCAAAT
>NC_052505.1:54154807-54229807 GCF_014356525.2 Nilaparvata lugens | reverse complement strand
AAATATGCCCTCTACATGCTAGTTAATTTTCTATATATTACTATTTGTTTCATGCATCATAATAGTTAGCCACGTGACCTTTTGTTCCTCCAAATTGCATACCGTTTTGCCGCAATAGATTTCTGCCAAGGTGCTTGGTCAGATTCTACGTTGCATGGCTCGGTCGATCGTTAGGTCGCCAATCACTATATGTTTATGCCTAACCTCAATCTTCAAATTTTTATATAATATTATATATTAGCAAAAAATTATTTCAATTCCTTTTAGGCTATTGTACCGTTTAGCCAGGACAAGCTGATGCTATCTAATCTTTATGTTATCTCTTTGGCGATATTAGCCAGTTACTTTACTCAGACCTATTAGTATTTCAGCCAGGGATTTTTATATCTACCCAAATTTCAATATGTTACATGCGCCCCTGGATTTGAATTCAAAATATTTGAGAATCACAATGTTTTTAATGAAAATCCACCCTTCACTACATCAATATATTTCATACTTTGTTTACAAATTATACTCTCAAATTTTTATCATAGTTCGCAGATCCATCTGCTGCGCCTCCCTTAGACCTCTATCAAATACAATAACAAATTCTCCTCATCAACACAAAAAAATTGTAAATATAATCTCCTAGACACATTCCTCCTTACAACACTTAGAACATAGTATTTTTAAATTTGCCGCTCGCAAGTCCGCCAACCTAACTACACACATTTCTCAATTCTCTAATAACTGATTCCTTTCAAACAATAATTTCGATGTACAAATTTCCTGGGGCTTTATTTTATTGTAATTCCTAGGTCTTAATATAAATAATTTTCTATACATCAGGTACAATTCTTTTCTTTTGCTAATGATTCTTTGGCTTTAGGTAACTAGCATTCATTTTGGGTTTTTTCGGTAACAACATGGCATAACTAATGGTAATAAATATAAAACATATAAATAAATACATTAACATTGATAAATACAATAAATAACAGTAATAATAACATTTTTGGGTTACAATACTTTTCTTTTCATAATCATATGTTGAGCGCTACATTTGATTCAGGTGGCTTTGCTCAGCTGGTCACTGGCTTTACATTCATACTGCTTACGTCAGAACTTGCTGTCAAATCTCACAATTAACCTAACTGCTACATTTTTTCCTTTTAAAGGTAATTAACAAATTTTAAATATACTATTCCCGCTTGTGTCTTTCTTTATTTGATGCATATTATTTAATTACATAATTAAAAATTATTCTTTTGCTTGTTGCAGGCTTTGGACAGTTGGGAGAAATAAAAACATCGGATTATTGCCATGCGGTCCAACTCAATGTTAGGTTTATCATGATAGGTTAGTAATTTGTTTGATAGTGGTGTTTTCCTTGATTACTTATCATATTTATTTCAAATTCGATGATATTTCATGTAGAATTGTTGTGGTTTTCCCGATTCTTTTGGCTTTCTGCTTGTAGCTATACTGCTGTAGGCCGTTCGGTTATCTGCTGTCCGGTTGTTGATTGTTGAGGCTGTCCTAATTATTAATCTATCCTTCATAAATTTAAAGCCCTTGTATCTCGTGTATTCTTTTAAACAATTCCAAGCTTCCTTAATGGTAATACCTTTTAATCTATTCCTTTTCCAATCATCTTGTAATCTAAATTCATCTTTCCTCTTATTTTCACCTAATATTCTTGATCTCGGTTCATTATAACTCATTAGGCCCACAACAATAATAATAATAATAATAATAATAATAATAATAATAATAATAATAATAATAATAATAATAATAATAATAATAATAATAATAATAATAATAATAATAATGATAATAATAATAATAGTTGGCCTCCACATCACCCCTTACAGCCAACCCGTTCCACCACATGGCGCCAAGTGACTAGTGAGTATATGCTTAGCCCTTACAGACCTGAAGCCACAAAAGTGATAAATCTATGAATTTTCTCTGATAAATCTTTTATTGATGTCCAAAGATGAGTGAAAAAAAATTTTATATTTTTTTTCCTATTATGGGTGCCCTTGGGGGGGTACTGTCACAATTGTGAGACCTGGGTCTGAACGGTTCCGAGAAAAAAAGTGTAACAATTGTGACAATTCACTATATTCTAATTTATTGAGCAAAAATAAACAATAAAAATGCTACAATAATCTAAGATAAACAATTTTACATATAATAGTACCCTAAATCTTCTTCTCCTTCTTCTTCGGGATCAGTGTTATCACCCTCTTCAGGCAAAATACCATCTTCTTCCGGCACGTAGAGAGGATCATCATCACTGTCATCACCGAGTAGATCTTCAACATCTGAATCGTCAAGTAGTCGCAGGATATCCTCATCACCCAGCCTTTCATCTCCTTCCATCATGCTCCAGCCTGTTGAAGAAATATGAATACAAGATTGAAAAAGGTTAATTCCAAAACAATAGAAAATTTTTGAGAGAGAAAACAAGAGAGTATCACAAATAGAATACAGCCAACCCGTTCCACCACATGGCGCCAAGTGACTAGTAAGTATATGCTTAGGCAATTTGCGTGCAATAGAACGGCACAAGTGACCTTTATTTATTGCAACTGTCATAAAAATGTGTTTCGGAACTCATAACTGCTGGATAGGTTCCTGGAAGGATCTTATTCTCCTTTTAAAAATTCTCGACACTTCAAAAAAATCTATTAGATTTGACAGTTTTATACCAATTGCAACGCATCTTTCTAATGGAGCAGTGCAGCTTCTAAGAATGGCATGAAATTGATGGTACTGTCTCAAGTTCCGCGCCGGTACAATGACACCAACTCCTCGGTCGCCAACTTCTATACGTCCATGTAGACAGTCATGCAAAAAAATCGCATCAAACTTCATTCTTCGCCATTCCAAAGATTCAATTTTTACCTCGTTGCAAAACTGTTTATAAGGAAGCTGCTCCAAATCCGGCATGAGCCTCTTCAACACCAGACGTACAAACCTTCTTTGCACAGATTCTATTTTCTTTGTTGTGCATATTCTGTCTCTATTCCAAACGATGGACGTGTACTCCAAGTGACATCGGACGATGGAACAAAAGAGTGTCTTCAATGTTTGAGGATTTTTGAAGTTTCTGCCAATCCACCTTCAATGTCATTCATGAATATACTGAATAGTAACGGTCCAAGATTAGAGCCCTGAGGAACGCCAGATGTTGCTAGAAAGTTCTTAGAAGTAGCTCCTCTGAATCGGACTTGGAATGTTCTATTGGAGAGATATGATGTTATCCAGTTGACTAACAATTGATTGAAGCCGATGTTGGAGAGCTTCTTGAGTAGAATGGAGTGAGGCATCTTATCAAAAGCTTTTTCAAAATCCAAGTAGATTACATCAATCTGTTCCTGATTCTCTACACAAGGTCCAACTACAGAAAGAAAGTTTGACAGATTGGTTGCAGTGGATTTACCCGGCATGAATCCATGTTGACATTCTGAGATGGAGGTTTTCACATTCCTGAAGATCTGTCTGTGAACGACTCTTTCAATTATCTTTGCAAATGGGTTTAGAATGGAAATAGGTCTGAAATCTTGTATATTGTTGGATCTAGACTTCTTGGGGATTTGAACAACAATGGAGTGTTTCCAGACACTAGGGAATATTCCCATTAGAAAACTGTTCCTGATGATTGGTGTCAATACTGGAGCAATGACTCGGCTTATCCCTTTTATTATGAAGACAGGTATTCCATCTGGTCCTGAAGATGAATCATTCAAACAGTCAATCTCCCTAATAACAACTTCTTCATTGACATCATGTATGCCAAATGATAGATTCCTATTGGTGTCATCATCCACATCTATTGGAGCAATGTTCATCTGATACAGTGAGGAGAAGTAATGACCGAAATGCTCACAAATTTCATCAGGTTGAGATATTATAGCATCATCAACAATAATGGAGGATGGACAATTGTTGGCTTCTGTTCGGTTCTGCCTCACATATCTCCAAAAGCTTCTTGGTTCAGCTTGCAAGTGAATTTCTGTGTTTTCTATCATAACTTGCCTGTCCCATTTCAGTTGACTCTTCACTTGAGAACGCAGGGTGGCGAATTTGACATAATCCCTGTTGAGGAGACTTCTCTTATATAACTTATGTGCTTTCTTCTTTGCCTTAATCAGCCTAATCAATCTGAAAGAGAACCACTTGGGATATGGTGACTCCTTAGGTGTTATTTTCGGGATGCAATTATCCATTGCTCTTTTGATCACACCAGACAGTATTTTAGCAGCCTCATCAGGGTTACTATAATTCATAACGGTACACCAACTGGTATCTTGGACTTCATTATACAGTCTATAGTAATCACCATTCTTGAAGTTGTAAACTGCACTGGTTGGAGCTGTAGGTACACTTGGAGAGACACCCCTTATCTTCACTGAAAAAGGGGGATGATAGACGTCAGGTGTTACAAATGGCATAGCTAAATGAGAAATATCAACATTCTTCAGGTTGCTCAACACTAGATCAAGGACTCTATCGTCATTACAACTCTATTATATTGATCAAGACAGTTCTCATCAATAAATTGCAGTATGACTTCTGCTCTTCGCAGTGCCTGATAATGAGCATTAGGTACAAGGGAATAATCAATCCAATGAACAGCATCAGCGTTGAAATCACCCAAAATTACTAGATCCAAGGAGCTATTGATCAGCTTCTCACTCAGCTTCTCAAGGTATCTGCTGAAGGATTGTAAATCTGAAGAAGGAGAAATATAATGACAGGAAACTAAAAGATGGTGTCCTGGTAGTTTAATCTCAATCCATACAACCTCAGATAATAGTTCTAGGTCGAATCTTCTAAATGCAGGTAAAGACTTCTTCACAGCAAGCAATGATCCTCCTCCTCTAGTCTGCCCAAGTGTATCATATTGCCTATTTGCTCTGAAAACATTATAACTTGGAGGAAAGAAGTTTGAGCTACAGTGTTGATCACCCAACCATGTTTCAGTTAGAGCAATAATATCAAAGTCATTACTTACAACAGAAGTAAAGAATTCAACTGATTTTGTCCGTAGTCCTCGGACATTTTGGTAGAACAGATGCAAATCTTTCATTCTCGAGTATCTCTACTATAGCCCTCCATGGGATTCAAGTTGGCAATAGGGACCGCTTTACTTGTAGTTTTAGCTGCGTGAGTTGTGAAACTGGATAGTTTACCATAAAAAGGGGATATAATGGCTCCTTCAGGCCAGGCCTCAGGTTTGCATACCTCCTTGAAGATGTTTTCCGACACCAATACATGGAAGGAACTGTATGATTCAGGAAATTTTGAACGAAGTTTTGTGCAGGAAACAAACCCAGTTGAGATGGTGCTCCTAATTAGGTGTTCTATGTCTTTTGTTGAAGTGTCAGGAGAGAAACGGCTAGCAAACAGCGCCTTATTCCTAGACGTTATTGCAATGTTTGTATTCTTCCGTAACCCGACTTGAACCTGACTTCTATTTTTCTTTTGTTCAACTGAGTTTAGTTTTTTCTTGAATACAGATGTGATATTGCTGGCAGTTCTGTTGTTATCAGTAGTGTGTACTCCACGGTTTATTCTCCTTGGCTTCCCAGCAACCTCAGCCCAAGTTTCTTTCGACTCCACACCCACCGCAATCTCATTGGCCTGTTGAACTGCTCCCTTAATTTCCAAATCAACAGTCTTGAGAGTGGCCGCTGTTACCTTATTAGCAGAAATAACACGATTACACTCTGTTCTCTCAACACTTTTAGGACAAGAGGTCGATATCTCCAGCTTTTTAAGAAGGATACTTCTCAACCTAGAATTCTCCTCATTCAATGTAATGAGCTCCTCTTTCAATGCAGCTACTTCCGATGAGAGATTAGCAAAGAGTGAAGCATTTTCTTTCTCCATTCTCAGAAATTTATTAGTGAAAGTATTCTCTAATTCCCTAAGCATACTCACAATTAAATTATCGGCCTTAGTGACTACTAGGTCATTGTCATTAATATTGGTGTCAGAGTTGAAACTCCGATTTGTCACAGCTTGCCCAGCTGGAAGTGGCCGAACTGGTGTATTGTCGTTCACTATTAACGACTTTTTACTCATACAGGCTTGACATTCAAAGCCTGAGTCTTTAAAGAAATTCAGCTCATCATCACTGATCTCCAAACATAAAACATGTTGTTTCAATGCACAAATCTCACATTGAATAGTCTCTTGCCGACCATACATTGATTTATTGCATAAGTTACATTTTTCTTTACTTGGCGCCATATTATATCTTTTATTACTATTATTATCAATCGTTACTCTTACTTATTATATCTTTGAGAAGTAAATATTACATATAGGCTAATTTATCATTTTGAGATGAAATAAACAGTTAATAATCTATAACATAAGTAAAAACTCGAAAAAGATATCAATATCCTCACAAAATATTAAAACTTCACAGAGTATTTAAGCACGACCTGTCACGGCAGACTGCTCTGCCAAACTCTACAAACTCTGCCAAACAATAAACATTTTTATAATATTAACTTTCCCATCATAAATAATAGATTCTTTTAATAACAACAACATAATATTTTCCATCATATCTACAACACAATCTTTTATTAATATCACAGCCATTATAACAAACATTACACACCATATCCAAACATTTATCATCTTTTCAATAGTATAATCTCTAATCATATAGCCAGGTACTTCTATTTTATTAATATAATTCCTTATTTCTTTCACTTTCATTAACCACTTTCCATTCTTCATTAGTCCATCTTCCATTTCCTTGTTGCCCATGCATGAATCCATATTTGTTCTTGTAGCTCCATTTTTGTCATATTTCTTTGGCCTATTCTTCCGGTCACATCGCTGATCTTCTTCCTTAAAGCGTATGTGCCGCGGATGCATGACGTCGGTCCCTTCCTGTCCTCCTCGGTGTCGGTCCGGTATCCTCCTCGGGCGTTTAAAACGTGCATGCGGCCGGTATGCGCGCGCGCGGTTCCTCCTTTTCTTTCGCCTCCGGGCCTTGCGGTGCTGGTACCTCTTCTCCCGAATGCCGTCCTCTCTGTCCTGATGTCGGCCGTCCGGTGTCCTCGGGCGCCTCTGTCTCCGGGCCTTGCGGTGGGCGCTCCTTTTGTCTGGTAGTCCGTCCTCCCTGGTGTCGTCCTCTTGGTCCTCTATCTTGGGGTCCTCTGTCTGCTTCGGTGGTGTCCCTTGATGCGCGGGTGTGACGTTCAAAGCGGGTAGTATGGTGGCGGTCTCCTCCTGGCAACTGTTTATATTTGGTAGTGATCGGTCTTCGGCGGGGAACAGGATATTTAATATGGGTTGATGTTTGCGGGGTGTTTTAATTTCATGGTGGGCGGCGGTTTTTGGTGTTGGTTTCTGTTCTTCCAATAATAATATTTTCGGTGAATCGTTCCTACAAGTATTATGTGATGCTGAAGTATCCGTCTTTTCTTTGTTTGCTTCATTGGAGCTTGTATGTGTTATATCATGGGTATCATATATTCATAATTTAGATGTAGTTTTCTGTATATCTGGTGGCGGGTCGTTGAGTGTTGGGTTCTGTGTTTTTTGTTGGTTTAATCCTGTTGCATGCGCTAATGTATAATTTGTGCTTACTTGTTGAGGTGGCGGTTTGTAATTTCTGTTGTAATTATTCTGAGTGTAACCATTATTTGAGTTTAATCGATCACGGCCATCATAATAATTCCTGCGGTTGCTCTGATGGGCGTAATGATTAGTTGTGCGATTTTGAAAATTTTTATCATTCCAGTTACTATTTTGCTTGTGCTCATAGCGGTGTTCAAGTTGAGGGGCAGATCGGGAGCGATCATATGATGCCGGTTCATAATTTTGGCTGGTATACTGATTACTTTTTGAGTTATGTTGATTCCGTGTGTATCTTTGGTCTGATCGGTGGTTTGACATTGCCATCACAGACTGTATGCCATATAGATGATTTATTAGCTGTTTGCAATCAGTAATGGGTTGTGTGGCGAGTGCCATTCTAACTTGATATGGTAGTTTCTTCAGAATAATACTTGCTAATGCCGATTCGTTAATGGGCTCGCTCAATTGAGAATTTTTGAACTGTAGGGCAGTGACGAAAGTGGTACATGCACCGTCTAAGTTAGGGTTGAAATCGCATGATATGATGTCCGCTAGCACGTCCAACTGTTTACTTCTGCTCCAATACTGTTCCAGGAAGACAGCTACAAACTCATCCAATGATGTAAATTCATGGGCTCTACTCCGAAAGAACATCAGGGGTTCGCCAATTAATAAACTAGTCAAACGAAGACGCCACATGCTCCAAGAGGTAGGTGCAAGAGTTTGTACTAATTTTATCTGATCAATGAATGGTTGAGGTTGCAAATGGCGATCAGTATTATCAAATTTACCCAGTCCTTGCAATATACTATGTGAATTGATGTTATCTGCTTGAATTCCTTGAGGTCGTTGTTGGATATAATTTTCTAATACTGTTATTTTCTTCTGTGCCATTTGCCATTGACTATTATGTGTTATTTTATTAGCATTTACTTCTTGATCTAATTGAGTCAGAGTGGATTTTTGAATTAGTAGAGTTCCGTTTAAAGCCTTACAGGTTTCTGTGTTCTGATTGATACTACCTTGCAGTTGGTTCATTTTTGTGGACATATTAATCTGTTTATTTTGTATATCTTTAATACTGTTAATATTTTTATCAACTGTAGTTGTTAAATTTTGATTGGCAACGGTAATTTGTTTGTTGATTTCTTGATGGCAATCAGCCTTAATGTTAGTTGTCAAATCCTGAATAGGTGTAGTGATTTGTGTGGTTAAGTTATCTATCCTTTCGTTCAGTTCACAGGTAACCGTATCCAACCTTTCCGATAATCCTGCCGTAACTTTATCCTGACTTTCCCTCTGTAGATTTATCATTGCTTTTAATTCTTCCCTATGATTCTCTACTTTACTCTCAATAGTATCTAACCGTCTTTCTACTGATTGTATGGCGCCTGCTGTCTCTTTCATGCCCTGATCCACTGTTTGCTTATTTGCCTCTTTTATTGCCGCATTCTCTTTTTTAATTTCCTGCATCATGTTATCCATTGTGTTTTGTAACATAATATTGAACATACTGCTAGTTTGTTCCATTATTACCCTTTTAAATGGATCTAGCTCTGTGACTGAAAATATACTTTGTTTGCTCAGATGTGACTCGGCCTCTGGAGATGCGGGTTCTGCAGGCTGCTCCTCGCCCCCTTCGAAGTTGATCTCTGCTATCCGTTGATTCAATGGTATGTCAGCGGCGTCGATTCGAGTGGATGATAGAGGTTGTAGACCTTGTGGATCGAAGACTATCGACCCGACACTTCCTGGTTCCCTTTCTCGTGGCGTATTGGCATCTACCATGGTGGGGTTTGATGTGCTGGGAGTCGACAAAGTGGGATCTGTGCAACCGCCGTACATATATGAAACTTCAGAGTTTGCAGGAGTGTGATTCATTGTGTCAAATATGATAAATGCTAATTAGAAAAGTGATGAATAATATGCAAAAATGCTTAAAAAAGAGACACAAACCGGGACTTACAGTGAGACAGTTATGTGCAAAGTGTTTGGATATCCAAAAATAAGGTATTTATACTTAAGTTTTTTATAATGCCCTAGCGCCCCAATATTGAATATTGATTCCTGACTAGTTCACAGACTGTGACTTATTTTCCAACCGGCTTATACATAATATATTCTTGACTAGAAAGTAATAGCAGTTTAGGCTCATAAAATATAATCTCTCTCTATAAAATATATTTTCTACAATAACAATAATATAAAATTTTCTTCAAAACATATAATTTCTCTTTATTTAAAGCTATTGATTCCCCAAGAAGTAATACAAAGTTTACTTCGCCTGTTTTCCTCAATACTCATATATCTATAGTTTCATTATCCATCCACGACAAATTTTAATATGACTAGACTTGTCTTTAATTATTATCCTCAATATGGGTCTTGACTTAATTTCAAATAATTATTCAATGAGCTCAGCTCTCATCATCAGTCCCACATTGGTACGGCATGTTTCTGTCACGTTATTTTTTTTTATTTAAATAACGATTCAGGAGGCTAATCATTATTTAAATAAAAAAAAAAAGTGACAGAAACATGCCGTACCAACGTATATAACTTGCATAATAAATTAATATAGTCTTGTCACTGTCATAGAATTTTGTATCCGAAAACGTGCTCTCCCTCGATGAAAATATCATTATATATGGGACCGTTTCAAGTTTCATTCAAATACATTTCTAAAATACTTAGTTACCAAAAAATCGTTGTCAGTAAGTGTGATGATTAGTTGCGTTGCTATCACCTCAGTTTGAACAGCACATTCAACTCTATTGAAATATACATTGTCACGTTATTTTTTTTTATTTAAATAACGATTAGCCTCCTGCTTGGCATCAGTCGGTAGAGCATGAAATAATTTGATATAATTATAAAAATTAGGTCGTGGTTTTTTAATAGGATACAGTCTCATAAAAATCTTTATAGGCCCAGGTATGAGCTTCCCCTATAACTCTTGTAATTCATTAAAAAATAAATATATATATATATATATATATATATATATATATATATATAATATATATATATATATATATATATATATATATATGGTACTTATCCTATAGTGTTGAGGAATTAAAATAAATTGCACACCATAAACAAGTTGATACATATATTAACAAATATTGCAAAAAATAGATCAGGGCAAAAATATAAAGAGCGATAAAAATATACAATATAAAAATTGAACAATAATTGTAATCAGTAGAATATCACAGGCTAAATATTATTCTCTAAATTTATAGCACGAAACGTTACCATGTGCTTTTATTTTATAATCATATGCATCCTTTTGTATGTAGCTGCGATATAAGCTTGCTAATACTTGTCGACTTGGACAATTCCATAAATAGTAGATTCCTTAAAATCAACTTGATAAATTGGCAACCAATAATCCAAATTTATCTATTAAATTCTCTAGTATCTAATAGATTTCTTTGTAATGAATATATATTTTATCTCAGGGTGCAAGATTCGGCACCTGTTGGAATAAGTAGAGCAATTCATCTAGTGAATCAGAGCTACAACAAACTATCGCAAATTATTGTAAAAATTAAAGATCATATGAATATGTATTAATAGCCTAGATTTTATACTTCTTTGATTTATTAGAATTTTCTGAAATGTACTGACTCATTATTGTCTAATAAAATACCTTTAATACTATCTTCACTTGCGCAAGTATTTTTTTTATTAAATTCTTAATTTATAAGAGAACCCTTTTGACGAGCTAGCTTTGATTATTAGGTAATTTCGAAGCACTAAGGGCGCCCATCACTAATTCAATATTTCTCACTCACGTGTCGAAATCTTCTTATGAGCCGCTGATGTCGATCCAACTCCTGGTGGTCCTGGACTATGGTAGCCGGAGTCGTCTCTTCCAAGGGGTTACAAAATTATTAAAAAATGAAAATGACTTCTGCTTTATAAGAGCATCACAAAGTCTTATAAGAAATTTAATAATTCAATCTAACTTTAGCTTTTTACAAGTTATAGCAAGGTATTACGCTCTATAATATTTAGGGACCTCTCATGGTGGCATTTGGCAGGCGAGTGATGGTTCTCCTTTCTCAATTTTACAATTCTTATTTCCGACTTTCAAATTTACATAAAATTTGAATATCCTAGTCCTCCGCCATTAAAGGTTCAAATAGACTGTACTAAAATATTAAATTATCACTTATGTTGTATGTTCAATAATTTCTTTGCCTTCGGGCCATATCCATAACATAGACTATATAACAATTTTATACAAATTCTAATCATTTGTAGAAATATATATAAATATTTTTGAATTGGCATACTATTGCCGCCTATTAACTGCCATTATGTGATTGGTGCATGCAAATTGTTTCAGTATTCATGCGCTTGGTAACCTCCTATTTCCTGGATACATTTAATTATTTTTATTAGGTTTTTTGAATATGCCCTCTACATGCTAGTTAATTTTCTATATATTACTATTCTTTTCATGCATCATAATAGTTAGCCACGTGACCTTTTGTTCCTCCAAATTGCATACCGTTTTGCCGCAATAGATTTCTGCCAAGGTGCTTGGTCAGATTCTACGTTGCATGGCTCGGTCGATCGTTAGGTCGCCAATCACTAAATGTTTATGCCTAACCTCAATCTTCAAATTTTTATATAATATTATATATTAGCAAAAAATTATTTCAATTCCTTTTAGGCTATTGTACCGTTTAGCCAGGACAAGCTGATGCTATCTAATCTTTATGTTATTTCTTTGGCGATATTAGCCAGTTACTTTACTCAGACCTATTAGTATTTCAGCCAGGGATTTTTATATCTACCCAAATTCCAATATGTTACATGCGCCCCTGGATTTGAATTCAAAATATTCGAGAATCACAATGTTTTTAATGAAAATCCACCCTTCACTACATCGATATATTTCATACTTTGTTTACAAATTATACTCTCAAATTTTTATCATAGTTCGCAGATCCATCTGCTGCGCCTCCCTTAGACCTCTATCAAATACAATAACAAATTCTCCTCATCAACACAAAAATATCGTAAATATAATCTCCTAGACACATTCCTCCTTACAACACTTAGAACATAGTATTTTTAAATTTTCCGCTCGCAAGTCCGCCAACCTAACTACACACATTTCTTGATTCTCTAATAACTGATTCCTTTCAAACAATAATTTCGATGTACAAATTTTCTGGGGCTTATATTTTATTGTAATTCCTAGGTCTTAATATAAATAATTTTCTATACATCAGGTACAATTCTTTTCTTTTGCTAATGATTCTTTGGCTTTAGGTAACTAGCATTCATTTTGGGTTTTTTCGGTAACAACATGGCATAACTAACGGTAATAAATATAAAACATATAAATAAATATATTAACATTGATAAATACAATAAATAACAGTAATAATAACATTTTTGGGTTACAATACTTTTCAGCAAATTGTTTCAGTATTCATGCGCTTGGTAACCTCCTATTTCCTGGATACATTTAATTATTTTTATTAGGTTTTTTAAATATGCCCTCTACATGCTAGTTAATTTTCTATATATTACTATTTGTTTCATGCATCATAATAGTTAGCCACGTGACCTTTTGTTCCTCCAAATTGCATACCGTTTTGCCGCATAGATTTCTGCCAAGGTGCTTGGTCAGATTCTACGTTGCATGGCTTGGTCGATCATTAGGTCGCCAATCACTAAATGTTTATGCCTAATCTCAATCTTCAAATTTTTATATAATATTATATATTAGCAAAAAATTATTTCAATTCCTTTTAGGCTATTGTACCGTTTAGCCAGGACAAGCTGATGCTATCTAATCTTTATGTTATCTCTTTGGCGATATTAGCCAGTTACTTTACTCAGACCTATTAGTATTTCAGCTAGGGATTTTTATATCTACCCAAATTTCAATATGTTACAACATTCAACTGCATATTTCAAATTCAATCCAAAGTTAGTGATGCCTTGTCACAAAGTGAATTATGTGACAAATGGAGAACCATCATCTAGTATAGAATTCAGCGAATTTATTCTATTTCAGTAGAGAAATAGGGTCGACAGTCAGATGTATTTTGCTAAGCTTAGAGTCGAGTGTTGAAATCATTAGCATCGCCATCAACCCCAATGAATATTATCAGCAGTGGATTCAACTGAACCAGAAATTTCCAGATTTTGTTCACTGGTTTGAGCATTCTAATATCTAGTATTGCAGCAGCAGCAGCTGTATCATCAAAGTGATAGGCGACTACCGAGTTGAGTTGGTATCGTTCTTCATGAAATTTCTGGTGAGAAGGATTGTTTAGCGGCCCAATTTATTATTGAGATTAGCAGTATTGTCATCATTAGTTGCACCCTTAACATCAAGAGCAGCTGAATCAGACCCTGTCACATGACCAGTGGTGTGATCGTTTCCTGAGACTCCTATTGGTCAGCGATATCTTTTCCCCCGGCCTCCTAATTTTCAGTGACCCTGTACTGCTTAGAGGAGACCTGGGAGAGAGTTAGTAGTTTGGTGAAGGGGTTTGTGTACGGCTGCGTTCCAAGCAGTGCTCTCAATAGTGGTTCACTAGAGGGTTAATATTCTATTCTGTATTCTAGTGAATGGGATATTGTGAGTCGAATTACCGACTATTTGAAGGTAGATTTTCCTGGGGGATTTTCTGTCCTTGTAGGTTTTATTTATAGTGCAGTTGTTCAGTGGTTGAACATGTGAACGGGTCGCTAATCGCCTCTCCTTACAACATTCCGGTAATAGTTGTGACGTTTTTTTTGTGAATAACGGTTTGCCTGGCTTGGCTGCAGTCGGTAAAGCATGAGTAAAAAATTATACAACTCTGATTGTGGTTCTTAGAATACAACTTAGACAAAATTCTTATAGGCTCGCCCAGGAGCTTCCGCAGTTCACTGCTCTTGACAATTTATATGAATCTCTGGAACGTATTATTTCCAAAGATTTGATTATCAATGCTAAATATCGCTGACTAAACCAACTTATTCGGTGGAGAATGAAGTCGGATGGTAATTTTATTAGTAATAGTATTTCTAAATACCAAATCCTCTAGTTGAATACTATTTGTTTACAACAAAATTTTGCCAAGGTGTCTGGCTAGATTTCAAATTACATGGCTTGGTCAATCATTAGGTTGCCGACCAGTAGGTATTATAGTCTAACCTCAAATTTCCAATATTCTATATAATATTGTCACAAAGTGAATTTCTGCCATTGTCTAGTGTAAAATTAGCGATTTTATTCTATTTTAGAATAAGAATAGGGTCGACTGCCAGATATATTTTGTTGAACTTGTAGTTGTGTATGTGCATCATCACCATCGCTGGCAACCCTATGAATCATCAGCAGCGGATTCATCATAACCAGATATTTCCAGATCTTGTTCACACTCTGAGCGTTCTCGTATTCAGTATTGCAGCAGCAGCAGCCATATCATCAAAACGATAAGCGACTACCGAGTTGAGTCAGTATCATTCTTCTTGTAATTTCTGGTGAGAAATATTGTTTACCGGCCTGATTTAGTGTAGCAATTAGTATCATTGTCATCATTAGCTGCACCCTTAGCATCAGCACTAGTGGATTCAAACCCTGTCACATGACCAGTGGCGTGATCGTCTTTTCAGACTCCCATTGGTCGGCAATCTCTTTTCCCCCGGCCTCCTAATTTTCAGCGACCCGGTGCTGCTCCAAGAAGACCTGGGAGAGAAGCAGTTGTTTGGTGAATGGGTTCGTGTACATCTGCGTTCCGAGCGGCGCTCATAATAGTGGTGTACTAGAGGGTTAATATTATATTCTGTATTCGAGTGAATGGAATATTGTATGTCGAATTGCCGACTGTATTTGAAGGTGGATTTTCCTGGGGGATTCTCTGTCCTTGTAGGTTTCATTTAGGGCAGTTGTTTGGTGGTTGAGCATGAGATCAGGTCGCGAATCTCCTCTCCTTATGACGTTCCCGATACTAATCATTATTCTATTTTGTGTTAACATAGAATATTGTAGGACGAGTTCCGAACAACTCAGAGTTAGAACTCCCTTGTGGGTTTTTCTTTCTTGTCAGCTATTTTTCCTAAATTTGTATCACTGGGGGTGAACGTGTTATCCTTGGTTGAAACCTGTAAGGGATCTCAAGTTTGTGCTACAAATAGTTGAGTGGGAAATTTAGCTGGGCTCTTATAGCGGATTATTTTCGAGTACTTAATTTATAAGCCTCGACTCTGTCACTTCACGACATTTTTAATTATAATACGGGAAGTGGGAATCGGTTCGCTATTCTCTGTATCAGTTTCCACGTCGATTCAGGTAATTGTATGTCAGGACTGGTAGTCCGTATATTTCTCCTTCTCTGTAGTAAGGTGGCCTTTAGTTTAAAGAGTAATTTTTCTCCATTGAATTTTTATTCTTGTAGGGAAATCCCTATCCTTTTTAAGAATAGTTTTTCTCAATTAATTTTCATTCTTGTGGGAAAATCTCTGTTCCTTTTGGGAATAGTTTTCTCGATAAATTTTTGTCCCTGCAGAGAAATTATTATCATTTATAGTAAGTTTTCCTTGCTTGGTTTTCATACTATAGAGTGGCCCAGTATTTTAACTTTTCTTAGCAGTTTCTGACTTGCTGTAATACCTAGTAGGAAAATTCCAATCATTTCCTAGAGAACTCAGGTACAGCTTGAGTTCGTCCTTGTCGAAGTTGGTCGGGAGTGATCATATGGTACCGATTCATAAGCTTGGCTGGTGTACCGATTGACCTTTGAATTATATCGATTTTGTGAGTACAATTAATCTGACTGGTGGTTTGGTATTGCCATCACAGATTGTATGCCATATGAATGGTTTATCAGGTGTTTACAACCAGTTATTGGTTGAGTGGCAAGGGCCATTCTAACTTGGAAAGGTAGCTTTTTTGAGATCATATTTGCTGAAGCAGAATTGTTTACCGGCTCATATAGCTGAGAATTCTTGAACTGTAGGGCAGTGATGAAAGTAGTATATGCACCATCTAAATTGGGATTGAAGTCGCATGATATAATATCTGCTAGTGCGTCCAACTGTTTACTTCTGCTCCAATACAGTTCCAGGAAGACAGCAATAAACTCCTCCAATGATGTTAATTCATGGGCTCCACTCCGAAGAAACAACAGGGGTTCACCACTCAGTAAGCTGGTTAAGCGTGGTCGCCACATATTCCAAGAGGTGGGTGCAAGAGTTTGAACAAGTTTTATTTGATCAATTAAATGGTTGAGGTTGCAAATGACAATCAGTATTATCAAATCTACCTAGTCCCTGCAGTATATCATTTGAATTGATACTATCTGTTTCAATTCCATGGGGTTGTTGTTGGATTTGATTTTCCAATTCTATTAGTTTCTCATGCGCTACTTGCCATTGATTATTACTTGCAGTTTTGTTAATTCCTATCTCTTGGTTTAATTGCATTAAAGTTGATTTTTGTATTTGTAGAGTTCCGTTTAAAGCTTTACATGTTTCTATGTTCTGATTTAGGTTACTTTGTAGTTGACTCATTTGTGTATACATGCTGGCCTGTTTACTGTGAATGGCTGCAATATTATTAGTATTTTTATCTACTATAGAAGTCATATTCTGGTTAGTGATTGTAATCTGTTTCTGAATTTCCTGTTGGCAATCGGCTTAAGGCTTGTCGCTATTTCTTGAATTGGCATGGTGGTTTGTACTGTTAGGCTATCTATTCTCCCATTCAATTTGCATGTAACGGTATCTATTATTTCTGCTAATCCGGCCATAATCTTTTCCTGACTTTCCCTTGCTCCATCACTACCTTTTTTTAACGGATCTAGTTCTGTATCTGACAACATGCTTTGTTTCACCAGATGTGACTCTGCCTCCGAGGATGCTGGATCTGCGGGCTGCTACTTGCCCCCCTCGACGTTGATATCTGCTATCCTCGGGTTCAGCGGTGCATCCAGAGAGAATAGAATATAACCATAGAGTGGCCTTGCCAATACCGGTTCTACAGCGGACTAGTGAGACAAACCCCCCAACTCCTTATGGACCTTCCTCGCCCGGCTGGTCTGGTAACCCTATGTTGCATGGGCTTCGTAAATAATTCATAACTCAAGTTCAAATCATCATATTAAAATTGAATTGAGTTCTATGGCTTTGTCAAATCATGCTCTACAAGTAATGTGATATACTATTTCATTGTAACTATAATATTTTCTAAGTTATTGTTTACAAATCAAAATTGTGTATAGTATTTGGTGATTGCGCGCATCTTTATTCTCTTCAATGAATTCTTATGATAGCTTTTAATGAAGAAGTATTGGTTTATAGTACTAGTTAAGATACTATAGAGTTTATAGTACTAGTTAAGATCTTTAATTTTCTTTATGATACCATTACATTTTTAATAGAAGAACAGCAGATTAATGCGTTGAAGATCGGAAATAATAATTAGCCAAGCATAAAGGCTTTCAATAGGCTTCGTAAATCATTCATAACTCAAGTTCAAATCAGAATATTGAAATAAAATTGAAGTCGATGGCTTTGTGTAATCATACTCTACGAGGATTGTGACTATCATCGTGATTTTTTCATCGTAATTATCATGATTTCTACGTTATTTGTTGACAAATCTAAACATTATAATATTATTTGATATTCGCGTGCATTTTTATTTTCTTCAATAACCTTAAGTGATAGAATTTATGGTTTGAAATGAGAATTAATAAATAGAATTCATTGAACTTATTGAGATCTTTCAATTAATGTATAATTCAGATTCATGCATGTTTAAATACAATGACAAATTTACCTTTCAATTGTTCTCCAGTAATCCAATAATCCAGAAGAAAATGATGTACTCTTCCTAGGTCATGACTTTTGATAAGTTTTCATTCACACAATTTAGTTAAACCATTAGTTTCTATATACATATTATACACTATACACAATATTATTCGAACACCCTCAATCACTCAAAAATCATTGATTTGATGATTCAATGACTCAAAGTCATTTGTCTTGTAAACAATATTATTGCCCTTTAAAATGAGTTAGTTTTTTGAGTTTTTGCCTTATTTTCTGCTCTTCAATGTTTTCATTTTTGTTCCGAATATATTTTTTTATCCTTATTGAAAAGTAGATTTTGCCTACGGTTTCAATCAACCAGTCCCTATGGTTGTCTTCTTGCAAATCGAAGTGAGGTGAGTCCCGGAAAATATTCAAATCCAAGGAACGCATCAGGAGTTTATTTGTATAATAGCTCATGCTACTTGGTAGTTTTGGCTTCAGGGAGGATATTTTGAAGATGTTTTCGCAAATCTTACAAATTCTGTCTACATCATATGAGGGCTGAACTAAACCACCTCGATTTTTGATTGAAATCAGATTCGTAGATAAATCTATTGGACTATTGGTATTGTTCCTTCTTGTCACTGATGAAACACATTCTTCACATTTTATTCTGCTCATTACTCTTCCTGCAATGTATCCCCCTATATACTCGACAGTGTCTTGTAGTAAAATTGAAAGATTTGGCTCTGCATCATCCTCGTTCTCGGTGGAGGGGGGCGTGGCCACGCCCCTTGATTCCTATTGGCTGGGGGCGGGGCCAAAATGGCCGACTGGGGCTGGGGGGGTGGAGGGGGGAGGCCACACCCCCTCGATTTCTATTGGATAGGCAGCTCTCTCAAAACCCCACTACTGAACATATTATAGTTACGATGAAATAGTATACAACATTACTTGTAGAGCATGATTTGACAAAGCCATAGAAGTCAATTTAATTTTAATATTATAATTTGAACTTGAGTTATGAATTATTTACGAAGCCCGTGCAACATAGGATTACCAGACCAGCCGGGCGAGGAAGGTACATAAGGAGTTGGGGGGTATTGTCTCACTCCGCGCTACTGCAAGGCCGCTCTAGTCTATTCTATTCTCTCTGGGTGCATCGGTGGCGTCGATCTGAGAGGACAACAGAGGCTGCAGACTTTGCGGATCAAAAACTATCGAACTGACACTTCCGGGCTCCCTCTCTTGTGGCATATTGACATCTACCATTGTGGGGTTTGATGTGCTGGGAGTCGATAAAGTGGGGTCTGGACAACCGCCATACATATATGAAACTTCAGAGTTTGCGGGAGTGTGGTTCATGTTACTAATGTGTGTTAAGTGCAATTTTTCAAAAAAGTGATAAATACTACGCAATGAGGGCTTTACGAGGGTCACAAGGAGTGATATACAGACAATAGCTATGTGCAGTGTGTTTCCTGCTACAACTCTACCAGGTATTTATTACTTAAGCTCTTATAATATATTAATATTGTTCATGTGTTGAATTGTCAATTTCTGTCTAGTTTATAGACTGTAGCTTATATTATTCTCCAAATAGCTTATATTTAAAATATTAATGACTATAAAAATTTCAGCAGTTTATGATTATGACATAAGAGATTTTAAAATACAATTTCCAATAATACTAAAATCTCATCGAATAATTCTCTCTTTGCTTAAAGCGGTTGATTCCCAAAAAATAGTTTTCACTTGCCTCCATTCCCCAGTAAGTTCTTACTATCTCTCATCCATTCATGACAAATCTCAGTATGTATTGACTTGTCTATAATTATTATCAGCGATATAATTATAGTCTTGAATATAGTCTTGATTCACTCTCAATGATGATTTAATGAGCTCTGTTCTCATCACCAGCCCCACGTTGAATGCAACATGTTTCTGTGATGTCATTTTTGTGGATAACGGTTTGCCTGGCTTGGCTGCAGTCGGTAAAGCATAAGTAAAACATTATACAACTCTGGTTGTGGTTCTTGGAATACAACTTCAGTTCACTGCTCTTGGACAATTTATATAAATCTCTGGAACGTATTATTTCCAAAGGTTTGATAATCAATGCTGAATATCGCTGACTAAACCAACTTATTCGGTGAAGAATAAAGTCGGATGGTAATTTTATTAATATTTCAATACTGGTAACTCGATAAATAAATATGAGATTGGTCATGCATGGAAGTGGGGAAATAAATAAAGGATACACCATAAAACATTTGATACATATATTGTACAGGAAAATATCAATGAACAAATGAATGTAGAAATATATGGAGCAACAAGCAAAAATAATAAAAATAAGAACAAATATATCAAAAATAAAATATAACAGATTAGCTCACTAGTTCTTCAGCACGAAACGTTACCATGTGCTTTCAATTCATTAATTGTATGCATTTATTCTATGCAGCTCAGATATCGACTTGCTGCTGCTTGTCGATTTAAAAATCTCACTATATATCTCCTTTCCAAAAATAATGGAAATAATCAATTGATAAATCATAAATTTCGAATATAATAATATGTAAAGATCTCAGTATATTTCTCAATATATTTATATCTCTCAGGGCTTAAGGTTCGGCCTCTGGTGAAAGTAGATAAATTAATTTATCCAGTGAACAAGAGCTACATTTATATATTTACAATTTGCTAACAAAATTAATGATTGAGTGAGCATTTATTCATTATAATATTGAATTTAAATATTTATTCAATCTGTGTATCCTTAGACATATGCATTTGATATAATTTATTTAACTAGTAATATATGTTTCTTGTACCATTTAAGACTTGCGCAAGCTTTATAATAATTTTTAATATTCATAACCTTTTCGACGAGCTAGCTTCCTATATTTTTGTTTCACTCGAAGCACTGAGGGCGCCCTAAATTTATATCTTTCGGTAATTTATCACTCACATGCTGAATTTCACAAGATGTTGGTGGCAATCCGAATTTCCTGGTCGTCCTGGATTTTCTAGTGGCCAAAGTCGTCTTCTCCAAGGGAATAAATAAATATTTAATTGACTTATGCTTTAATATAGCATCACTAAGTCTTATACAAATAAATTAATGAATTCAAACTTTAAGTCTTTCAAAAGTACAATTCAACAAAGGGACTTGTGCTCTATAAAATTTAGTGGCGTTCCATGGTAGCATCTGGCAGGCAAGTGGGGTCTGTTCTACCCTTATTTTCTACAATCATACTTCTGACTTACAAATTTGCATACGTTTAAATATTCAGTTACTACGCCATTAAAAAGATCAAATAGTCCATGCCAATCTGCTAAGGTATTACCTATATCTTAGGTATTATATTTTATAATTACTTGGACCATATCCGATCTATAAACTGATTAGTGATAACTTATAAATTCTTATGATTTATGAAAATATTTATAGATAAATTTGAATTGGCTTGCTATTGCCGCCCATCGATAACTGTAATTTGATTGGTTCATGCAAAATTCACAAATGTATCCATGCGCCTACTAAATATCCTACTTTCTTGATATTTTTATTTATTTTTTGGTGTTTTGAATATGTTCATTACGAATAATAAATATTTTTGGAATTTATAAGTTGTTTTTCCCTCTACAACAAGTTGCCATGTGCTTACCAAATCCTCTAGTTGAATACTATTTGTTTACAACAAAATTTTTCCAAGGTGTCTGGCTAGATTTCAAATTACACAGCTTGGTCGATTATTAGGTTGCCGACCAGTAAGTATTATAGTCTAACCTCGAATTTTCAATATTCTATATATAATAAATAGCAAATAAAATTCTTCTCTATTCGGCTGTTCTAATTTTAGCCATGGTACCCGTTATTATCTAATCTTTCACTTGTTGTTATCGCACTTGGAAATAATAGAGCAGTGGTTTGCTCCAGACCTATAGAAATTCTTCCCATTAGAGATTTTGCTTGTTTAATATCAAATTTTAATACGTTACATAGTTTATTTTCAGGGGAGTTATTCTATTTTTGTGTGTTGATTTAGAATATTGTAGGACGAGTTCCGGACAACTCGAAGATAGAAATTCCTTGGGGATTTTCTCTCTTCTTGGTTATTTTTCCTGAATTTGTATCACTGGGGGTGAACGAGTTATCCTTGGTTTTAAAACCTGTAAGGGATTTTAAGTTTGTGCTACAAATAGTTGTGTGGGAAATTTAACTAGGCCCTATTCGGTTCGATCACGGTGGGTTCCGCATCGTTCAGGGATTGTTGCCGATTATTTTTGAGTACTTAATTTATAAGTCTCCACTTTGTCGCTTCACGACATTTTTAAGTTTAATACGGGAAGCGGGAATCGGTTTGCTATTCTCCGTATCGGGTTCTGTGGCAATTCAGGTAATTGTATGTCAGGTCTGGAAGTCCGTATGTTTTTTCTTCTCTGTAGTAAGGTGGCCTTCAATTCAAAGAGTAATTTTACTCAATTGAACTTTTATTCTTGTAGGGAATTCCCTGTCCATTTTGAGAATAGTTTTTCTCAATCAATCTTTATTCTTGAGGGGAAATCTTTGTCCTTTTTGAGGACTGAATAGTCTTCTCGATTGATTTTCATCCTTGTAGAGAGATTATTATCATTTTGAGTAAATTTTCATTGATTAATTTTCATATTGTAGAGTGGCCCCTATATTTATCTTGCATAGCAGTTTCCTGCTAATTCCTAGTAGGAGAATTCCAACCTTTTTCCTAGAGAACTCAGGTGCAGCTTGAGTTCGTCCTGGTCGAAGTCATTCAGACTGCAACGTCCTTTCTCTTTCTTTTCTTAACTTCCCCTATTCTAGGATCCTTCCAGCTCTCAGGTACAGCTTGAGAACTTCCTTGTCGAAGTCATTCAGACTGCGACGTCCTTTCTCTTCCTCTCTTAATTCTTCCTGTTCAAAAATCCTTCCTGATCTCAGTTCCAGATTCGAGATCGTCCTAGTCGCGGGGTTTTCAGACCCGCGAATCCTTTCTGAAATTCCTAGAAACCTGTCTCCTCCAATAGCAAATATTAGTTGCTGGTTTTCCCTGTGGAAAATTCACGAATTTCCCCGTGATCTAAGTTGCAAATTAGAGATCGACTTTGTTGTAGTCCTCAGACTGGCAATTACTTGGGGAAAGCCCATTGAAAACTTTTTCTGAATTAGGAGTCTCTGACTTGATATTTTCCTTGCGAAAATCCTGGAAAAATCATTTCCTATCCTGACAACGACAGACTGTTGTCTTCCCGATATTATTCTACAGACTGTGTCTGTGGAAATCTTTTCTATCTTCTCATAATAGTCAACATACTGACTATTAATTCAAAAGCGTTCCGGACGATTGAGAGTGATTTCCATTCCCTCAAGAGCTGTTACAGATTAGCCCTTTATAACCGTCGCGCAGTCGCTAGACTGGCACGGAAATCCTGTTAAGCAGTTCCAGAATTGCTGAAAATCCTTTCGCAGCTACAGGCTTGCGATTCATAAATCCCACACCTAAAACTCTGAACCTTAAATATCTCATATTGGAATTCTATACCCTGTATTTAACTAGTAGGTCCAGCTTGCTGAGAGCTAGAGCGCAATTGTCAGATTGCGGATTATTGAACAGATATTCATTTGCTGTAAAGAATAATAATCTTATTATTGATTCTCTGTACCGTATACCCTATACCCTATACCTCAGACCCTGTACCCTATTCTCTAGAGCTTACCCCTATACCGGCCCCTATTTAACGATATCTTAAATACCACTAACAACTCCATAGTTCCGCCATACCGTTACTCCATAGCCCTCACCTCAAACCCCATAGAGAAACCTCTTTCCGGGCTTGCAGGTACAGCTTGCTGAGAGCTAGAGCGCAATTGTCAGATTGCGGATTATTGAACAGATATTTATTTGCTGTAAAGAATAATAATCTTATTATTGATTCTCTGTACCGTATACCCTATACCCTATACCTCAGACCCTGTACCCTATTCTCTAAAGCTTACCCCTATACCGTGCACTATTTATCGATATCTTAAATACCACTAACAACTCCATAGTTCCGCCATACCGTTACTCCATAGCCCTCACCTTAAACCCCATAGAGAAACCTCTTTCCGGGCTTGCAGGTACAGCTTGCTGAGAGCTAGAGCGCAATTGTCAGATTGCGGATTATTGAACAGATATTTATTTGCTGTAAAGAATAATAATCTTATTATTGATTCTCTGTACCGTATACCCTATACCCTATACCTCAGACCCTGTACCCTATTCTCTAAAGCTTACCCCTATACCGTGCACTATTTATCGATATCTTAAATACCACTAACAACTCCATAGTTCCGCCATACCGTTACTCCATAGCCCTCACCTAAAACCCCATAGAAAAACCTCTTTCCGGGCTTGCAGGTACAGCTTGCTCGCCGTCAATTCGCAGTTGGTTCAGATTGTGTACTACCTTTATAAATAGAATTATTTGTAGGGATCTGATAGTCAGATCCGTCTCCTTGTATAGGGTTATCCTAATCTCCCTTAACACCCACCTTGTATTCCAAAGGCCGAGGGCCGAATCGGCCAGCAACGGCACGGACAAATACTCTTCTCCTGAAATTAAAAATCTCGCGAAAGAAGCAGAGGGTTAAGAATCAGGATAGAGGGAGAGGTGTAGGTCCGGTAACTCCACCTGTCAGTACGGCTACTGAGTACTGACCCCGACCCATATCTGACTGTAGCTAGTCCGCGTTGTAGCAATACTCCGCAATTATTAGATAACCTATGGGGTGGAATAGGGTATCCTAATAGCCTTATGGTGTCACCCAGTTGCTCTTATGCACTCATCTTGACATCAGGGAATATTTTTATTGAATCATGCAATGTTTTCGAATTATATTGCTAAATGCTATAACCACAGCTGTTTATTTTCTCTCTTCCTCTCTTTAGTTTTCAACAAACGATGGAAATTTCTGTTTCAATAAGCTGCCACTTGGATGATCGATTTCTCCTCTCAAGTTATCTCAGAGATGAGACTCAGCTCAAATTTTTGTATCACGGACCTACTATTTGCTAGGAGCATCTTATGATCTGCCCTCTATCGGTAATAAATGAAGAAATTAGGCCACAGCATGGCATGAAAATTATTGAGTCTTAATAATTGAATTATTAATTGATGTGTTGGAAGTGCTCTGTAGAATAGTAGACTAATTGCAGCGAATTTTGTAGAATATTAGGCGGGGCTTAAGAGTCGATCTCGACTTTATCCATTGGCAATTAATATTTCTCGTTGACAGTTATCAAATTAGCAGTGATCATGTTAATTTTGCTTTTGCTTGGTGCAATTGAAAATAGAATTCCAAATAAAGTTTATTTGGAATTGGTTGACTCTGGTATCCATGGATCTCTTGCTTATTCTGGAATTTCTGGCATAGCCTATCGCTTAAGCTGGTTTACACCAAAGTTATTGACAAAATTTTGACACAGTCCCACACACATGAACTCGCTCACTCACTTCCATCATCAACAGACGACGAAATAATTTTTAAATATTTTTCTCCATTCATCATACCGAATAATTAAAATTCCATCGAAATTGTTTAAGCTGTTCACGCGATCTGTCAGATGTACAAACAAAATTAGTCTTGATAGAATAAGATCAATTGATAGAACTCCCGTCATAAAAGTTTGTTTATGAAACATAAAAATTTTCTTACTCCCAGGAATGGAAATAAAAATATTTATTCTTATATTCATAAATCTGATTACCCTTTTTGAAATTATTCAACACGACATGTTTCGGCTATAAATAATGCCATTATCAAGTGATTGGAAAATAAATAATAATATAATATTATCAGGAATAGCTCTGATTGAAGTAGCAGTGCCCAATCAATTTTTCCGCGATGAATGCATTTTAATCTTTAACTTGGTGCCAACCTTACAAAGTTAACTCAACTTAATGCCAACCTGACCAAATTATTATTAATTTGGTTACCAGTTAACAACTGTTTCGAAGAGGTACTCTCTCCAGATTATCTTCTTCTTCTTCTCTCTCTATATATCTATAAAAGGCTAAGCCCCGACAGACTGAAATCACACTACAGCCCAAACTACTAAGCCTAAAAACTTGAAATTTTGCACAATTGTTCATGGTAGCCTCAAAACATCCACTAAGGAAGGATTTTCAGAAATTTGCCCCCCTGAGGGAGATGGGGCCCCCCAAAGATTTTGTACTTTTTAACTGCTCATTTCACAGCAAAGTCATAAGGAACTTTTTTGTTCAACTATGAAAAAAACTTAGACCTATGCAGAAAAATTCGGACCAGGAGCACATAGGGGTCCAGGAGAGGGTATTTTTCGAAAATGTTCATGGAAAATCACACTTCAGCCCAAACAACTTAGCCTACAGACTTAAAATTTCGCAAAAATATTCTTCAAATATGCTAGATGCGCACTTAGAACGGATTTTTAGATATTTTGCCTCTAAGGTTTCCAAAGGATGAAAAAGGATCCAACTAAGTAAGCTTATGAACATGGTAAGGTGAACGCCATACGGAAATGAGATAATTTATTTATTGACATGTGATATTCTTACATATGTTGTAATCATTGAAAATAACAAAATAATACGATAGAAATTCGAAAAAGAACATCTGTTCTATTATTGCTTTCTACCTGATTCCACTTAACCTCTATAATATTGTTCTGATAATATTGATAAATATGTTTAATAATATTATTATCATTATTATCAATATAATAAAAGTATTGTTTTGATAATTGATTATTATGATGAATATAATAATAGTATTGTTTTGGTAATCAATGAATATTTTCATTTTCACAAACTCTGTTAATGGTGAATGTGGAACAGCTGCATCAAAGAAATTATCTCAAAAACAAGGTTTAGGAAAACCATAGTTTTGAACTCCGTTTTCCTGATGCAATGTATAGGCCTACACGTGGAATGGATCATTATTAATTTTTCAGCTATAGTGAGGTCCACGTTTTAATGGCAGTGGATAAAGATAGAAGAATAGCGATGCCGATTCTCTGTATTAATTAATTATATTTCTCCACTGTCAAAAACATAATTGGCATCGTTGTGGACCTAGAAAAGGATATTACCGTCGGTTTTGTCAAATGATAGACAAGGATAGCAAAACCAAAGTTGATCAAAAAAATACTGTCATTATAACGTGGACCTCACTGAAGAACAGTTTTTTGAGACTGCTAAATAATCAATCTGCAATTTTATTGATGCTGTGTCGGCAATATAAAAACGCATGAAAATCATGTTACATGATAATTACATGATAATTTTTAGCTACCATTTTTATTTAATTACGATTTCAAAATTATTCAAGCCTTGATAGAATGATTGACTCACTGTACAGTCAGTCAAAAAGTTTAATATTGAAATGAGGGGAATTATGGCAAACTGAACAAAAAAATAAGGTCCTATGCTCTTTTTCGATATTTCTTCAAATGAAAAATAAGTTTTGTTTGTTGTTAAACTCCCCCTGAAAGGAAAAGTATTCATTTTATCCTATCTTTTGGTAAAATAACAATGATTTCTGTGTTGATGAATCGAACTCTTTGTGAATTTAGATATGACCTACACTTTAGATTTATATAATTTCATTAATTGAATTCATGGAAATTGAAGTACTTTTTTCCGTCAGTTTATGATTAGTTGATGAAATTGATTATCAAAGGAAAAATATATTATAATTTTATCAGTAAAGAATTAGTTGAATGAATTGTCGATGTACTGAGTGTTTGGTCAACAATAATTTAATATTGGTATTTATCCAATCATTATTTCTTCAGAAGTTATTTCATTTGAATAAGGAATTATTATTTCATAAGCTCCTATCAATTTATCATTCATAACAATGAATTGTTCAAAACATGAATTTAATCAAATGAAAAATGACTCATACTTCTGTATTCATGTTCGCATGTTTTCCACTTGTGATGGCTGGCCAAAATATTGTATGGCGAACTGCACGGCGAATTGTAATCAAGGGCTCTGATTGGCTGAAAAGTTCAGCGTTCGGAGTGCGGTGAGGGGAACAGTTAGAACAGAGCCAAGCGGCACGGTGAACAGTTCGGAGTACGGTACGGCGAATGATTAACAGCTGATGTTTAACATTATTAATAAGAAACATATGCTCATATCACTGAAAGGCAAGATGTTTGGAGGAATGCACGGTTTGCTGCGCGGTTCGAAGTTCGGTTTGGCATGTTTGGACGCACCTTTAGTTGTTACGGGACATTTATACAGATCGCAGGTCGAAGCAACATAATAATCTATCTTCTCCTTCTTCTTCCTCTCCTTCTTCTTCTTTAATCTGTATCTATAAAAGGCTAAGCCCGGACGAACTGAAATCAAACTACTGAGCCTAGAAACTTGAAATTTCGCACAATTGCTTATGGTAGCCTCAAAACATCCACTACGAAAGGATTTTCATAAATTTACCCCCGTGAGAGAGCTGAGCCCCTGAAAAATTTTACTTTTCAACCGCTCATTGTACAGCAAAATCATGAGAAACTTTTTCGTTCAGCTATGAAAATAATTAGATCTATGCAGAAAAAATTTCCAATCAGGAGCACAGGGGGGTTCAGGAGGCATTTTTCGAAAATTTTCATGTGAAATCACAATATAGCTCAAACTAATCAGCCTACAGATATAAAAATTTGCACAAAAATTCTTCAAATATGCTAGATGCGCACTGAGAACGGATTTTGAGATATTTCGCCTCTATGGATTTCAAAGGATGAAAAAGGATCCTATTAAGTAAGCTTATGAACATGGTAAGGTGAAATCCATATGGAACTGAGATAATTGACACATGATATTCTAACATATGTTGTAATCATTGGAAAGCTTAAAACAATTTCATCAATCAGCTGATCAAATTGATTTTGCGTTGATTGAGAGCGCAAGCTTGCCACGTGTTTGTTCCATTGTTGTATGCTTGGCAAGTGGCGCCTTCGATCATCAGAATATGGAGTCTCATACATTTCGATTAGAACAGAGCACAAAGATTTTTTTGGTAAGGAGTTTGTTGATAATTCTTTTTCCCAATTCAAATTTTATTGCCATCACATTGAAAACTTTCTTAATAGACAACAAGATTACAGAAACAAAATGTCAAACATATACATACATTTATTTGTAGCACGGCCAGAAAAAGACAAACTTGAGTACTAGCCGTGAGTTTATTGAATATAACTGAATATATCTATATATTTTTTGGTTATATTTTGTGAATAAAAATTACGGGTTCATGAGAGATGAGAGTGATTCCTTATATTTATGGTTATAACTATATTATGGTTATTCATAATAATAGTGGTCGAGGTCATTGCAATCAAAAGTTTTTTATTCTGTACGGTAGCTAATTAATTTCATATGTATCGATTGTCTATAATGTATCCAGTGTCCATAATGGAAGTAATTGAACTACTCAAAGTTAATGGCTTACTGCTCCCTCATAGAATTTATAGTATTTCTGGTGATTGAGCCTGTCTTTTTCAGCGTTGACTATTAATAATAAAGCTCAATTTACAACTAGCTTACCTGACAAACTTCGTACCGCCAATGTATCTCATGTCACACTTGACATGATTTGGTGAATCATGAAATTTATCTGACAATCAATATTTTTATTTACGTCTCAATACGGACTTCCTATATGCTTAGTCATGCAGCATTCATTATTCCGAAAACATATTATTCTTCTCAATTAATTGGTAGTAATATCTATCAGTAAAGTTTTGAATTAAAAAAAAGGAAGGTTAAATCAGTGTTCCAAAGATGGATTCAATGTTTTCATAGCTGTAGATTGTCGATATATGGTCTAGGAAATATGCGATGTACAATGAATCACACAGAATTCCATATTCTTTCCATTTTAGGATGAATATAATCTAAGCTGAATTCAAAAAAATTTAAATTATTCTTTCATTCTTCAGTAACTAATGAATGCAATATGAACAAATCTCTTTCATGAGGTGAATAATTTTTTTCCAACATTTTCCAGTTTCTCAATGATAGGGGAGTGATAATTATTTGTATAGGTCTTCTAAGGAACCATTATCAACAGCTGGTACCAATCAACTACACTTTAACTCCAAACTACCATTTTATTATCAGTACACAATTCATCATAGGGTGACGTGTTTATTACAGCTAGTAACTTTAGATGCTGAATCATATTATCACAATAATATGATCTTGAATCATGATCATCTTTCCGCTCTTCGGTAGCCGCTCGGCCGAAAATTTCGAAAACATAGGTCTGTAAAATGGATTAATGGATAATTATTATTAGCCCCCCTATAAAAATTTCTGTTCAGAAATCATCCCCAATATTCACACAGCATATTCCCAGAGTTTCATGTCATTATGTCAAGTAGTTTTCAAGTCTTCAGGAAAAAAACAAACATACAAACAAACACACAAACAGACATTAATTTTTTTATAAATAGATTTTTATTCGGCTCAAACAAAAGCCTCGTCTCTGAATGAAGGTAGAATGATAAGGATTCAGTTCTGTTGTCTTAACATTTGTCAAATAACTTTAAAAAATTCATGTAGTACCTACTAATTTGTTTGAGTCACTTCTGGCGCTATCATAGTTTCACTACTATTTTGTTCCATAGTCCTATCTCTTGCAGTCGTTAACTATATCTATAATGATTATAATATAAAGTAAAGAGCTGGATTATGCATGTACGGGATAGGAAAATTATGTTTGACGCATCATCACGTCTGAACTACTGGACTAATTAACTTGAAATTTTGCATATAGATTCTTTATCAACCAGGGATGGTTATAGGCCTATTTTCAATTCTTCAAAATTTCATTACGTCAAGTTTTACAACAGATTGCGAAGCACGGGTTCCTGCTAGTAGTTCTATATTAACATATGGTATGGACGTTTCAATAATTATAATTAAGAGATTGGAATAAGAAGAATATACATGCTTGAAGACAAACTTTGAACCCTCAAAAACCACCCTTAGAGTTAAAATATCGCCAAAAGATTTCTTAGTGAGCACCTAGGACTTATAAGGAAGCTATATTTCAAGTTTTGTTGCAATCCGTCTAGTAGTTTTCCAGAAATCGTGATTTATTTATTTAAGTGATCAGTGAGTCAGTGAGATAAGAATTTTATAAGTATAGAAGTTTCGAAAAAATCTGTTGTGGTGCACTCACACAACTTTCCTTTCCGTTATGGAAATTGATCAACTGACGCTAGTGTTCACGCGCGTCTCAAGTCTAGTATTCAACGATCTAAGCCAGCTGGTGACAGGACAATAAAGGTAGACGCACACAGATCGTCATCGGACGGACGGCACGCATTGGACGGATCGGATTATTAGATTTGATACATTGCTTTCAATTGGAGTGCGCATACCCATCCGCATCCATATAGGTATGCGCACTCCAATTGAAAACAATGCATCAAATCTAACATTCGATCCGTCCGATGCGTGCCTTCCGTCCGAAGAGGATATGTGTGCGCCTGCCTTAACGCTGCAGACACATGAAGTCTGCTATCTTTCATACATAGTGAATGATTCAATAGAATCAACACTTGCCAACAGTTTGCGAATTGGAGAATCTTAATTAGTTTCTCGAACTTCGAGCCTATTTTCAATTTTAGGTGAAAATGTTACTGAACATAAATTGTAGAGATTTTTATGCTCAATATTTTCTACTTGACATCTTCTGTTCAAGTTGTATCTGAAGCCTCATAATTGGGAAACTAAAATCAAACTTTGCATGAATGGGGCGGAGCTCCTGAAATTTTTACAGATATGGGACTTGTGGTAGTTGATAGAATTCATTAATTACCATTTTAGGTATAGATTTGATCAAAATCGTTGGAGCCGTTTTCGATAAAATCGCGAAAAACCCTGTTTTTGACATCATTTTTGCAATTTTAGCCGCAATCTTGAATTGGATTTGATCGAAATTGTTCGTGTCGGATCCTTATAGGGGAAGGACCCTAAGTTCCAAATTTCAAGTCATTCCGTTAATTGGGAGATGAGATATCGTGTACACAGACACACACACACACACACCAGTGCTTGTAAGAGTGGTCAAGAGGGGAGGCACACACTTTCTGCACTAAAAGGGCTCACCATGAACTAGTTCATTAATCAAGCTGAAATTTCATATGTATACGTGATAAATAATATATCAATACCCCTATAACAAAAAAAAGTAAAATTTCGAACTTTTTTATCATAGGAATTTAACTGTCGAAACGGGCCCACTCAAATTCCGGCTATATGGGCTCATAACATACACACCATGATGTAGGCATAAGGAAATAGGAGGGTAAACTAATACAATAGACGGAGACATTTGCATTGTCTTCGGATCACACTGACGTTGCCAATTCTACTAGCTCCTTACTTTCTCTAGAGGTGCAGTTTTGGATTGAAACTGACCAAAGTAAACAATATTCCATCCACTCTCAGATCTTATACTCTCATATAGTTATGATCTCCAGTCCTCAGTGAGATATCGTTCTCTTATGAGGTAGATTTTACATTTAATGTGAGTAGTTTATATTGGATAACATGAGAAATTTGAAGGACTTCAATCACGCCTTCAGAGAAATTCATGCTCCAACATTGATTACTGGAGTTGAAATAATGGCTGAAGAGCAAAAGAAAAAGAACTTGGATAAGCATTGCCTGCTTATGTTGATTATTTCTCCGAGAAGATTGTAAGGGAAGCCGCTCAGAGGCAGAGCAGTTGAAGAAATTTCTTACATGATTATTACAGCTCAGATCTAGCAGATGTTTGTGTGAACCGATGATTCATTCATAACTTACACCCTGCCATGATGTATAATTCTTGAGAACTTGTGAAATTCACGAGAATCGTAATTGGTAAGCTTTGTGAAGTTCTGGAAAGCAGTAGGTTTTTTTATTATGTTCAATCAAAAAAAAAGGTATCAAATCGAAGAAGAAACAAATCGTGATATTTTTTCCGAAAAAACGTATACTGAGAAATAAAACAAAAAAAAAATCTGATAAGAGCAATGAATAGATTATTACCAATTAACATCTGAAACATAAGAGAAATCATCTATATTTAGAGGTTCGTCAATAAGAAACTAACTTGAGATAAATAAGTGATGTCAATAGGTTTTCAATACTCTTCAATAGCTAGTCAATAATTGAGAACGCTCATTATGATTCGATAGGAGGGCAAAACTCCAGCGCAATTTGAACGTAAGTAGGGTACCTATTAGGCCAATATTAATATGGAAATTTGAAAATTCATGCATGTTTAAAATAAAAAAAACTTGTTTCTTCGAATATTTATAGAATGTAATAGGTAAGTAAACTCACCAATTTATTTCTAGAAAGCTTGATTTGTACTATTAGTAGAGTTTAATCAAAGTACATACTCAGTAACAATATTTTTCAACTTCCTTCACCAAAGATTTTTTAGTACTTTTTACACTACTACTGTATTAGATTGAATGCGAAGTACGGTAATTTTGTCAATAACTTCACTATGAATACTATGATAATTCCCTATTTTTTAATGTTTTATTTGAAAAAGTGAGTAATTTTCGGTTGAATTTTACATTATTTGAATAAAACATCATGTTCAATACGTCTCACATCTATTCAAACAGTCGAACATAAAAAGGTTGGTACACTATTTTTCAGATTTAATCCTTACCACATAATTTTGAAAGCTTCTGGAACGTCCCGATCAGACGGATTCTTCTCCTCAAGTCCGTCACAGCCATCATCATCTTAGTCAGTTCAAAGAATTGAAATGTGTGACAAAAGCAAGATTCAGAAAGTCCAGTCTTTCATCTACCTGGTCTACAAATGACAAGTTCTTGAAATTCAATTTAGAGTAACTTGCATTCTATTCTTGACATGTCTTTCAACCTCTATTGACTGTCCACCACCCATCTTCTTCCTACCTGAATTGCCATTATTTTTAGTCTATTGACCTTTCTGCTGAAACGTAGCAATTCCTTGAAAATGATCGTCTGCTTCCAATACACACTACATCTTGTATGTTGTAAGTCAAGAGACAACTTTGTTGTTGAGAGGTCCGAAATTCGTTAAATAGAGGTAGGCCTAAATAAGCAGCAAACTCCGAAATGTCATGGGACCAGGTAAAAATTCGTTGTGTAGAGGATTTCGTCAAGTGGAGGTTCGACTGTATTCTCAACCTCATATTTTTGGTCTATAGCCTACATGAAATATAAATAAAATGCAATTTCTCAGAGATTTCTTCAATTTATTTTGTGGAGGGTAAACTCTCGTAATTCCAAAAAACTCTCCTGAGCTCGAATAATTTTATTCTATTCAGACAATACCATCTAAATAGAGAATTCTTACAAATTGAAGGCTCTCAATCCGACTTGAAATGTAGACAATATTGTACCTCTCACAAGTTCAATTATTGTCTTATACTTTATATCAATCTTAGCTGAGATTCAGCAGATGTTTTGTGTAAAGCGATGTTTCATTCATAACTTACACCCTGCCATGTACAATTCTTGACAACTTGTGAAATTCACGAGAATAGTAATATTGGTAAGCTTTGTGAAGTTCTGGAAAGCAGTAGGCTTCTTTATTATGTTCAATCATAGAATAAGGTATCGTTATCGAATTATTTATTATTTTATTTTATATACAATCGCATCATCGGTCTCTGGTCTTATTCACAAGGCGGACGTCTCCTTCTTAAAAACACGAAAACATTCTATGAAATAATATTATCCATTCATGAAAATTACCATATTCTGAGTATGCAGTTTTCCAATGAATACCAGATAGAATATTGTACATGTTGTAATCTTGTTATACTGCAAATTTTCTCAGAAGAAACAAAACGTGACATTTTTCCCAATAAAACGTATACTGAGAAATAAAACAAAAGAATATCTAATAACAGCAATGAATACATTAGAAATAATTCTTGTTTGAAATTGACTTTCAAATTCAATCAGAATCATAAATTTCTCACAATATTTAAAAATAGTAATGCAACTGGCTATAATGAGATACATAGAGTAAGGGTTTGTGATCCTTTATAATTATGTTATTAGAGAAAGCAGATAACATCACTCATTTTCTAACGCAGCAACAATGATAAATTGATGTTAGGTGTGTAGAAGTATGATAAACCAGGCACCAGAATACTGAGTGTAATTCATGGAAACGTATAGTTGAATCATTAAGAGATATATATCTTCATCTATACTTTTATACCGGCATAACTTGAATCAACACTATTATTTATTTTAGAAGGCGGTGGAAAATGTAAACAAAACGAATGACAACAATAATGCTCTCCCATGAAATCCACTGATTGAGAAAAAAAAATCTCTATAATATAAAAACCACCACTCTTCAATTATTTGCAATGAATCATCATAAAAATTATGGAGAAAAATAGATGTATAATGAAAAGTACACTGGTGAAAAACGAGAATTTCCTGAGATGGTCTCTCTTTAATGATAATCTCATGATACGTCTTCAGCAAATTGCAAGAAACCTAGCAGAATTCATTGTTTCATTGAATTCTCTTCAGCTTTATATTACATTATTGTTATCCATCGATTTCGAAGCTAAATTGAACTCAAGAAATAAGCGACTTGACACAATCATTGTACAATGGTGGATATGTAATACATTGATTTCCATGATCAATATACACAGAGCTATTCTGTATAATTATTATTATAACTATTCAGAATATTTAACATCTGAAACATGAGAGAAATCATCTATATTTAGAGGTCCGTCAATAGGAAAATAACTTGAGATAAATAAGTAATGTCAATAGGTTTTCAATACTCTTCAATAGCTAGTCAATAATTATTGAGAGCGCTCATTATGATTCAAGAAGAGGGCAAAACTCCAGCGCAATTTGAATGAGATTTGAGTCTTTCACATTCCGTATTTTTTAAATGAGAATTACTCCCACTACAGATGAAGTCCACGTATGTTAATTCCTATCATATAACACAAGTTTGAAAATACAGTCGAACCTCTGTATAACAAAGTCGATTATCACGAGAAAAAATTCGCTGCTGAAAGGTATTCGTTATTGAGAGGTTGTTCTGTCAAAAAAACTGCCACGATCTTATGGATCTTGTAATATGGTATCACGGCGGTAAATAAATGAATATGGTACATAAAACATATCGCGAACGAAGGTAGGGTACCTATGAGGCCAATATTAATATGGAAATCTATCCTGTTCAAAATAAAAAAATAACATGTTTTTTGAATATTTATAGAATGTAATAGGTAAGTAAACTCACAAATTCATTTCTAGAAAGCTTGATTTGTACTATTAGTAGAGTTTAATCAGAGTACATACTCAGTAACAATATTTTTGAACTTCCTTCATCAAAGATTTTCTAGTACTTTTAACACTACTACTGTATTAGATTGAACGCAAAATACGGTAATTTTGTCAATAACTCCACTATAAATACTAAAATAACTCAACTTCCCTATTTTTTAATGTTTTATTTGAAAAAGTGAGTAATAATTTTCGGTTGAATTTTGCATTTGAATAGAACATCATTTTCAATAAACGACTCACATCCATTCAAACAGTCGAATATAAAAAGGCTGGTACACTATTTTTCAAATTTAATCCTTGCCTGATAATTTTGAAAGCTTCTAGAACTTCTTGATCTGACGGATTCTTCTTCTCAAGTTCGTCACAACCATCATCATCTTAGTCAGTTAGAAGAATTGAAATGTGTGACAAAAGCAAGATTTAGAAAGTTCAGTCGTTTACCTGTTTGGTCTACAAATGACAAGTTCTTGAAATCCAATTTAGAGTAACATGCATTCAATTTCCGACATGTCTTTCAACCTCTATTGACTGTCTACCACCCATCTTCTTCCTACCTGAATTGCCATTATTTTTAGTCTATTGACCTTTCTGCTGAAACGTAACAATACCTTGAAAATGATCGTCTGCTTCCTATAAACACTACATTTTGTATGTTGAAGTCAAGAGAAAACTTTGTTGTTGAGAGGTCCGAAATTCGTTAAATAGAGGTAAATAAGCAGCCAAGACTCCAAAATGTCATGAGACCATGTAAAAATTCTTTGTGTAGAGGATTTCGTCAAGTGGAGGCTCGTATAGAGAGGTTCGACTGTATTCTCAACCTAATATTTTTTGGTCTATAGCATACATGTAATATACATAGAATGCAATTTCTCAGAGATTTCTTCAATTTATTTTGTGGAGAGTAGAGTCTCGTAATTTCAAAAAACTCTCCTGAGCTCGAATAATTTTATTCTATTCAGACAATACCATCTAAATAGAGAATTCTATCAAATCGAAGGCTCTCAATCCGACTAGAAATGTAGACAGTTGTACCTCTCACAAGTTCAATTATTGTTTTATACTTATATCAATCTTCAACGGGATTAATCAGCTTTAGAATCCAAGCCAGTTTTAATAATTATTATTGATTACTGAATAATAATTACTGAGAGTTCACTTGAAATGTTAACATGGGAGAAATTTCGTCAATTCTATGTATTTCAAAACAAACTTCTCAATTCGAACATAGCCTACTGATCCGAATAAAAGGGAGATTGCATATACTCTAGGAATGATCTCTTACTATAATAGACAACTCCTGATACATCACACTATCAAGCTCTACAATTATTATAATGGAGTGTGAAGTTTTCTTGTTCCTCGAGAGTTATTGAACTCTCGTTTTTATTATTTTAATCATAATTGAATGTTCATAATTTTACATAGATAGATAGATAAAGATTTTTTTTTCAATTTTTGTCCAATTATACACTGCAATAGGCTACAAGATAAACATTTCATTCTCCAACATAGTACAACACTGTATTGAAAAACAAATGAAATAACAGCTCAAATTCGATTAGCTTAGACGAAGCCGTCAGCCAGAGTTCAGTAGTTTCTACTATCTAATCTCGATAGAATCTCCCCCCAAAATAATTCTGATTCTACTTCCTAACTGCTAACAATAACACTAAACTGAACCAAAAACTATTATCAAAAGCACAGACGTGAGCCCCAGAGCGTTCCTCATTATCTGTTTTAATTGAAGAAAATTTGATAACAGAGATTGAAATGAATTCCTTGAATCATTTGCCAAGACTATGAAATAATTAAACTAACAAGTGCAGAAAGATATTTTGGAGATAAATGTATCGTAAATTAAATGCGAAAGTTTCAATTACATAATAATTATTTTTATGTCCTAACATAGGGAAAGGAGAAAAAGGAGCATTTATACCTTCAAAATCACATGCTGAGAAATCAGTTTTTACAATAAATGAATACAATGTTCAATGTTACTCAATATAAACAAACTTTATACTCGCCTCATCAGTAATCCTTATTAGTCCACGATATGAATGCGCGGATCGAATTTCATTTAAATTGAATCCTTTTACAAGAAAATCTCTATATTTCAGTGCTGACTTTACATAACCTATCAAGCATTTCCAATTCTTGCCATTCAAATAATCAAGCACTATTTCATTAATCATCGCCGAAGAACCGAACCATTTTGCACGAAATTCCGCTAAGACTTTACATCCCCCTATGACATGATAGATATCTTCTACCTCACCACTGTTGCACAAAGAGCATACTATGTAATTTTTTTCTCCTCGATCTACTCTAAAAGTCAATGGCAATAATGACCCCCTTGCTCTAAAAATAATGCTGACCATTCCTTTTCTATTATTATCAATAATATACTCTGATTGCAATCTATCTCTCCCTGAATTAAAGTAAATTTTTTTGAAACTGAGAGGTTGATGCCCTGTCCCACCAGATAGTCTACCTTGAAATTTATGACGTATTTTGCCCACAATTTTCTCGCACCCTCTCCCCAACAATCTGGTTGAGCTATAGGATCGATCCACTCTTCATTAAATTGATTAAACATTTCCTTCCAATCACTACCAACCACTCTTCTACTGCGCCAAAAATATCGCTATTCTCTTAGTGAATCTAAAATCTGGCTGTGCAAGAGTTTTTGTCATGTATTTGTAGTTCATTCTCAAAGTTTCAAGCCACAGAACGTCTCTGCCACTTCCTAAATATTCTATGTAGTTTGGAGTATTCTGTGGTAAACCGTACATTCTTATGATAAAAAACCTATTGAAACGTTCAATATCCTCCCTTTCTTGACAACCCCGAACTTGCCCCGCATATGTGATTGTTGCCCTGCTAACTGCTTCGAAAAATTGCCATTTCGTCGATATTGGGACATCATCATTACCAATATTAGTTTACGCCATACACCATTGGTTCCATATCTCGCTGTGGTCAATTTACTCACAAAATGTTTTGTTAAAGACAAGGTTGGAGTGAGCGTAATTCCTAAATATTTATATTCATTTACTTACTCCAATAGCCTCTCCACCGTAATGCCATCTCTCGTTTCTTCGCAATCTACCACCCCTCCCGAACACTATAATTTTAGACTTCTCCCTGTTCAAAACTAAGTTCCATCGGTTACAATATTGCTCTAGTCTGTTGATCATACTCTGCATCATATTCACATTATCCGCTAACAGAACTGAATCATCTGCATATAGGAAAGAATTTATTATTTTAATCCTCCCACTATCAAACCTCCGCCTAAACTCTGGCAGATATCATGTGTGGAAAGATTGAACAAAATCGGAGACAACAGACAGCTCTGTTTTAATCCTCTTTTAAGCCTGATATTCTCTGTTACGCCCTTATCACACCATATAACTGAAGACGTACCTCTATATAAGGCTTTGATCATGCGGACAAATTTATTTGAGACGCCTACTTCTAATAATTAATAAACGAGAGCATCCCTATCTATGAAATTATACGCGGCCTTGAAATCAACCAAATAACAGTAAACTCTCCTATGTCTCACGTTAGTATAATACTTTATTAAACTCTTTAATACGAATATATTATCTATGGATGAGTAACCTGCTCTAAAACCTGCTTGGTTCTCTGCAATAATATTTCTGACTTTCACCCATTCTTCTAATCTTTTCAAGAGAATACCTATGTAAGCTTTGTGAATTGAATTCGTGAATGAAATAGCCCTATAGCTATTTGAGTCTTTGAGGTCTCCTTCCTTATGCAAGGGGAATATTATTGATCTTTTAAAAGCCTCCGGACATACCCCTTTATTGTACACTTCGTTAAAAAATATACACATAATCTCTTTAAATTCTAAGCTCTTTTATAGAATTCAGCGGGGATTCTATCTCCACCCGGAGCTTCCCCATTTTTCAATTTACTTAGTGATGGATTAACCTCCTCCATAGTGATCGTCCTATCCAACAAATCATCGTTGTTCAAGGGCTCAGCATATATTGTTGTACAACTAACTCTCAAAGGTGTGTTTAATTGTTTGAAATGTCCTATCCATTCTTCTGAGCTTATATGAGCTGTTTGTGCTGAATTGTATCTTTTAAATTTTCTAACCATCTCCCAAAACATTTTAGATTCTTTAACTATACCAAGCTTATTTTTTATATCCTCCCAATATTTCTCCTTTTCATTTTTACAGAGAGACTTATATTCTTTTTTCACATTCGCCTAGTCGTTTCTCGCCTGACTTGAATTATTTTTACGAAACAAATTTAAAAGCGCAAACATTTGTACTCTTTTAGATTCACATTCTCTATCATACCATTCATTATTTTTGAATTTTTTCCTACTCGGTATTCTTGGTTCACATTTAAAGTTGGCTGCGTCGTAGATGAGATTTTTCAATACGTTACTGGTCTCATCGATATCATCTGGTAGAGAATTAACTCTTCTACAACTAGTAACTAGCTTTTCCATGAATATACTACCATCAAGGCATTTCAAGGACTTTTTTGGGGCGATTGGAATTGAACTATTTTCATTTCCCTCATAATTATTACACAAAACTTTAACACATATTGGCAAATGATCCGAGTAACTTGCTGGTATAATTTTAAACTCTTTTATTACATTTAAACACTCTAGACTCACACAACATAAATTTAACGTGAACTCCCCCAGGGAATCGCCTAAAGTTCTACCATTCAAAATTATCATATTATATTATTCACAAAGATCTATTATTTTTCCCCCTTTACCATTAAGAACGTTATCTTTTGAGTTTCGTCCGTGACATAGCCTAATATAGTTGCGTGATCTAGCGTTACATCATGCGGTAGATTCTTACTAATTCCCACTCTCCCATTCAGATCTCCCACAAGAATCAAACTACTTGTGTAATCTAGAGTAGATATGAAGTCATACGAGGAATTTTGGTAATTATGATAATGGTATAATGGATAATTATAATATATGATTATGGTAATTATTCATACTAGCCGTCAGGCTCGCTTCGCTCGCCATATCCGTCTAGCCAGGACCCCCTGGACCCCCGAATGGATCGTCCAAAAATCAGCGGGCTCGCTTCGCTCGCCTGCATGTAGACCTTAGCGGAACCACTGTACCGAATTTGAACGTATTATGTCAATTTGATCTCGAAAAACACCTGTTACTATATCGGCGTATCTTTGGCGAACAAAATTCTTCCACCTCAGCTAAACCTGTGTACTGAATTTTTTCTAATATATTTCCATCGATTATTGGAAAAGATGAGGAAACGCAGAAAAGCTGAGAAAACGCTAATAAATTTTGGCTAACTAGATAAATTGGTATTTAAGAGGTCCTGGATAAATGCATTTCAATCTTCAACTTGGTGCCAACCTCACAAAGTCAACTCAACTTAATGCCAACCTGACAAAATTTTTAATTTAGTTACCAGAACAACATTTTTACTATGGCAAAAGCATGGAAATCAGCCTATCAACTGAAAGTTGCAGGCCAATGGAGGTAAAGCCTGTCTGGAACGTACAGGCCACTGCACAATCACAAGAGCTGTTGTTCACAGCCCTGTGCTTGAAATGACATCAGATGTCATGAGCACAAAGTTGGTTTTTACTAAACCATTCTCTGTTAAATTCTGCTCTAGAGAGGAGTGGAAGTCTGAGGAAGGGCCATATCCCAAAAAAGGCAGCCTTGTCTGGTACACAGACGGTTCTCTCATTGAAGGGAAATCTGGCTACAGGGTGTACAGTGATTCACCTAGAACACAAGTTTATGCAAGTCTGGGACAACACTGTACCAGAGATTTGGGGCATCATGGCTTGTGCCAACATGAGCATTGCCAGGCGCTATTGCAATGAGCATATAGTAATCCTGTCAGACTTTTAGGCAGCCTTCAAGGCTCTTGAATCAAGTCCAAATTTGTTTGGGAGTGCCACAAAACTCTCAGCGGTCTTGCAACACGCAACTCTGTGCATCTTGGTTGGATAGCTGGCCATGTAGGCATAGGAGGTAATGAGCGTGCAGATGAGCTTGCTAAGTGGGGTTCTAGTATGCCATTCTTTGGCCCAGAGCCAGTCTGTGGCATAAGTAAAGCAACTGCCTTCCACATAATAAGTAAATGGTCCAGGGACCTACACCACCAGCAATGGCAGGGTCACCCTGGTCAAGCACTTGGCAAAAGACTGCTGGCAGACACAAGCCCTCGCTTCATCAGCTGGCTGGTGAGTCTGAGTAGGGGTCAGGTCAAGCAAGTGATTGCCCTGATTACTGTACATGGCCACTTCAGGAAACATCTCCAGTTGGACTCAGAAATGAAAGCCAGATGTGTAGGCTTTATAATCAGTCTGAAGAGACTGCCAAGCATATCATACTGGATTGCGAAAGTCTTGGAGCTAGAAAAAGGGCTCTGTTTGGCCGCAAGCAACCAGGTGAGGAATTACGCCGCGCCGCAGCGTAACAGTGCTATTTATCCCCCTCCCACCGCCGCATCTATGATCGTAACCCCCAAACTATATATATCATTGGATTCAGCAAGAAACGGGCTACAACGTTTATTGGGAGCCATTTCCTCTAAGTCGGCTAATTACTTGAATATTCGAGAAATAACAAAAAGTCCATAATAAAAAAATACATTTTTCGAGATATTTTATTTTTTTACGGAAAAACTATGCGGTTTATCGCAAAAAGGTATAGGACCACATTGAAAGCCAGTTATGTGTACATAATATTGAGAAAGAATTAAAAGCTGTACTATGAATAGTAACTGCAGGACAGGCGATTTTATAAAGGCGCGTTTTTTACAACTTACCCCCCTCCCCCCGAAGCTGTCGACCACCCTGGGACGTGACGACATCGAGTTTCATATACACTAAAGACCCCCTAACAATAATCCGAAGTCAAATTCTCTGCCTCTCTCATGTATGCTCAATGTAAGCCAGCGCCTGGACTAAATGGGATGTTGGTATAGGGAAGAAACTCCTGGACCTTGTTGAGAACACGGGAGTTGGTTTGTCTAACATGCTTTGGGACACACAATAAGCTTCGGTTGACGTGTGAGGCTCTCTCTCTGAACCTTTCGATCTTTGAATCCGTTCTTCAAACACATAAACATATAACATCCTTTGATTCATGAACCGCGCGCTCTACCAACTAAACAACATAATTATCTTGTAGATAGTATCTTGGAGAAAGCCCTATTTGGTTCGGCTTTTACAGTCAAGTGAAATTAGAATCACAAATTGAATAATTTGTTTATATTATAAAATAGGAATTAATTTATTAATAGCAATGAAAATAGACCTATGATCATCCTTGGTAAATTCAGAATCTTTATGTAAAATTGCAAGTTTATCATCAGCCGTGATGATTTATGTCATTCGTGAATACCCTATCCCGTACGAGTATTAGCCAATAATTCTTCCCTTCATATTAGGTTAGACAAATGATGGATGAGGTGATACTTGTTTACACAAAATGTATTGGTAGCCACGATTCTCATAAATCTTGTAAAGTGAGTGACGAACATCTGATTTTAACATGACTACTATTGTTGGTTCAAAATTATGTAGTGTTTTTATTTGTGTTGTAATGAATATTAACTTAGTAGTTGGTAAGTATTTTTTGTATTTTAAATGAAATCTTTTTATGACATGTTACATTGGTAGACATATTTTTTGTTTAGCTTTTTTATTATGCAATATCAAGGAATACTCTATTTTTTATGAACCAGTGTAAAATCGCAACTAATAGAGGTTACCATTATAATATGCAAGCTGCATATTATAAATATCTTCAACTCATATTAATTTTATATAGATATTTTCAAACTTATTTATAATTCCATACTTTGACATTGCTATCTTTATGTATTTAACCCAATTAATATATTCATATAGATATTGTTAACTTTATTTGACACAACCTTATCTTATAGAGTGTGGATATCCTTATAGTCTATTATCCTGTACCTATAAATGTATAATATGTAGATATGTTGACTTAGATATGAAGTCATACAGAGAACTTTTTGTGAAAATAATACAATAAAAAAAAAGAGAAAACTGAAAAGTGAAAACGGAAGAAACGTCAGTTCAAAATCCATAGATCATTTCGATAGAAGAGAAGAAGAAAGAGACGAATAAATCAATGAAGGAAGAAAGGACACACACACACATATATATACACATATCTAAAAGTCTGATCGTAGTTTCGAATATGAGCAAGGAAAGTTGTGTGAGTGTACCACACCAGATTTTTGCTATTTGTGCTCATTTGAAAAAATAGAGATTTCGGAACTGCTATATCTTTCTGATAGTGATTACCGTACTCCATTTTATGGTGCATTATTGAGAAACTTTCAGCTACCCAAATTGGATTATTCAATGATATGAACTGGAAGGACTCACTGCTCTGATTTCTCATTCTTCATTTTCTCAAAGATAAATCATTTTGGAATGCCTTGACTCTTTGAGTAATAGCCCGCGCGGTCACCCTCCCCATCTGAGAACTAGTGACTACAATTTTTCTGAGCAGGGTATGATTACTGAATCTTTTATCCGGGACAAAGTCTTTCCACACGAAGTGAGCATATAATACACAAGTAAAATATTCAATCTAAGGTTCACAAGACAGTTTTCGCAAGGATATTGACAGACACAAAAGGAAATTGCAATATGGGGAGGAGCAAAGAGACAAATTTCATTTTATCATAGGCTATCCTGGTCTTGAGATGAAATGTTGGGTTACCAACTTTCCACATTTCTGTAAATCAGTAAGTGAATTCTCAGTGAAGCCTGTTCGAGAATATAAACGTACTGACGTGCTATTCTTGAATCTCAACAAACCTCCCATTCCCATCATTCTAGCAATAGCCCAAATTCAATGCGGGAAATTGTGTTTCCAAGAATTATGTCCCAGTCACAATTGATTATGATGAACCTAATTTGGCGTTAAATTGTAGAGGATTTTGTACTCTTGGAAACGGTTCTGGATTTTTTCAATATAAATGGTTTTTTAGTTATATGGAGAAAAACAGGTATTTTCAAAGACTGTGAGGTTAGCAGAGGGTATTTTTTGTGAAGAATCATCATTTACAGACTATTTGTACCAAATAACTAAAAAATCAGTACCACAATACATTCTGCAAGCATGTATCCTCGCTCCCTTCTCATGTCACAAGTGAATAAACAGAAAAATAAACTATGAATTCGCTAAGCTGTGAATCAATGAGTCACGGCAAATCCCATAGCAAACCAGTTACTTCGAACAGTGGAGGAGACAATGGAGATTTGTAGGGATATGCAAGTAGCCCGCATTGTATGCTCAATCCGTAAATAAGTTTTGTGTGAGTGTGTATTAGCGATCGTAGCACAACGTGGTGGCAATTTCGGGAACTGGAGTGTATCCCAATTAGGTAGAGTACTAACAAAATGGGGAGATTTTTTTTTATTACGTTTTTACATGGTTTTAAGCATGTAGAAGTGATTTTTACTGAAATTGAGCAGTGACAATACGGGGTCTCTCCTTAGTGTACACACCTCCCCTTAATGTGCTGTGTATACTTGATTGTCTCCCAGTATTATACCTTGTTCCAACACACACACACACACACACACACGTGGAGATTTAGTGAACATTCCAGCCGAGTCCACCACCTCTGATCCACCGCAAGACAGCCGCACCGAACCGACGAGCAGAGAATTCCACAAACTACAGGCTGTCACAAGGAACGACTTGTTGTACATAACAGTCCTATGTGTTGGGACAGCCAGCAGATGGGATCCATGCCGCGTTCCTCCACAACCAAAGTCACCCAAGTAACGGTACTCTACTGCCAGTTACTTAGGGGTTTTAGTTTCCAATATCTTATAGAGGAAGCACAAAGCATGATGTGATCTACTCTCACGCAGCTTCATAAGTTCAAGTCTGTTAAAGTATTCAGTTACATGGTCGTCATGTCTCAGGTTAAAGATAAATCGAACACAGTAATTATGTGCACACTGCATCCTCTGCAGAAGTTGAACTGTCATGTCAAGAGTTACAATGTCACAGTAGTTGAAGATTGGGAAGATCAGAGTCTTGACCAACATAACCTTCGTTGAAAAGGGAATGGAGTCAGAGATCCTCTTCAATGTCATAATCCCCCCAATGACCCTGTTACAAGTCTGAGTCACGTGGCTGGTCCAGTCAAGAGTCCTTGTCATTGTAAGTCCTAGATTTTTCACGTCAGAGCTGTATTGCAATTGTATGTTATTCAATTTTATAAATGGTCTGTTAGTTATGTCAAGTGTGTTTAAAAGTCTTGAATAACCTATGACTATTGATTTTGATTTAGTTTCGTTAATTTTCAGTCCATTATTCTCAGTCCATCGTACCAAACGAGTCAAGTCAGCATTGACTTCATCAACTGTGACGTCGAAGTCATTTTTCTTGCAGTGCCGGTATACTTGCAAGTCATCGGCATATTTGTGATGTCTGGTCGTGAGTAGAGTGCTTGTCACGTCATTTATGTAGATGCTGAACAGCAGAGGACCCAATACCGAACCCTGAGGAACTCCTCTGTTCACTTCACGCCACCGTGAAGAGGCATCCCCAACTCTCACACACTGACACCGACCCTGAAGATAGGACCTCACCCATGCCACAGTGGAGTTGGAAAAACCTAAGTTCCTGAGTTTATAGAGTAAAGTGGGATGGAAAATGCTATCGAATGCCTTACTAAAATCTATAAGGACTAGAACTGTTAGCTCTCTACCATCCATAGCCCTACGAATGTCATCAGTGACTCTCGGGAGTGCAGAGGTGGTACTATGACCACTACGGAACCCCGATTGAAAGTCACCAATCAATCCAGAACCATGGATAAATGAGCTTAATTGGGAGTGAACGATAATTTCCAGAACCTTGGACAAAATGGACAATAAGCTTATAGGCCTGTAATCAGATGAAGAGAGAGGGTTAGGAATCTTGTTCAAGGGAATCACTATGGATAGCTTCCAGTCATTAGGAAAAACGGACGTTAAAAGTGAGGTATTGATCAAATGGGTGAGAAATGGGAGGATAAGAGGAAGGATAATTTTGATAAACTTGATCGGGATACCCTCTGCACCAACAGCATTACTCTTCACTCGATGAACAGCCAAGAAGACCTCTTGCTCCGTGACATTGGAGAAGTAGAAGTCCTCATTGGGATGAAAATCAGGCAGAGAGTCAAAGTGAGCACAAGCTTGATCCAAACCCACAGGGATGTCAGTGAAGAAGCCATTGAGATCATCCAGCGAGTGAGCTACAGTCGGTACCTGCCTCTCCTTGCCAGCCCCAATCTCCCTCAGAGCACGCCAAAGAGATGAAGTTGATGATCGCTTTGAGGAGATCAAGTTATGATAGAATGTAGCTTTCGCATTTCTAATTGTTTGCTTGCAAGAGTTCCTCAAACGCTTATAATGATTGAAATCATTGGGGCTTTTTGAAGCTCTTGCAATTTCGCACCAATAATCTCGATCCCTCATTAGCTGGCGTATCTCATCTGTGAGCCATGGAGCAGGATCTCTGGTTACTCTGCGATTTTTTAAAGGAACATTTTTTTCAAAAAGAGAAACTATATTGTGGTTGAGAATGTCCAACATAACATTAACATTGTTAGTTTGGAATATCTGTAACCAGTCAAGGTTAATTGCATCATCTACATGATTGTAGAGAGTTCTAGCTTCCCTCCCTTAGTTTTGCTGGAAATATCAAGGGAGAGGTACGAGGTTTTTGAATCATTGTTATGTTTTTGAATAGGGCTTGTTATTGATATCCTGTGTCTGTGTCTGTATAACACGTGGTGTTGAGAGTGTAGAGAATCCATATAGATCTCGCAGTGGAAGTTATCACTGAATGTATTCATTGACTTTAATACAGACAGTGTTGCCAATTTTCAGTGACTTCCTTTGAAAGAAAAAACCTGTAGACTTCCACTTTCAGAACATAATAGACGAATAAGTGAAGATAAATACCGTTTATGTACCCCATTCAGTAGGATATTAACTCAAAAGGCATACTCAGATTACCTCATTTCGTAGGCTACATACTCATGGAGCATACACACTTCAGAGTCCCGTTTAGTAGGTCCAACTGGAAAGAGTGTATGATGAATGTGTGTATGACGAATGTGGCGCGGATCTGGTGGATTTTTCTGTAAGTGTAAGTATGTGAACTGTAGATGCGAAACGAGGTGATTTTGGGAAGAAGTTCGTAAAGTAGTGATACGGATTCAGAGCAGTCCTAGAAGTCGTTTTGAGTGGATGCACACTGAGGTACACACACACACATACATACACACACATACACATACACACACACACACACACACACACACACACACACACACACACACACACACACACACACACACACACACACACACACACACACACACACACCTATACCCGCATGCATATCTTTGTCGGCTCAACTGCCAGTAACACATTTGTGGGGGAATTCAAACTGGAAGCTATTAAGTGTACAAGCCTAATAAGTGGTCATTTATTCTTTACACTCCGTTTTCTTTGAGAAAAGAGAAAAAAATGTTTGTTGGTCTGTCCCGACAACCATTAAATTGTGTGTGTTGTCCCGACAAACATATGCATTAAGGACTTGACTATTTGTGTGTGGAAATCAAGGTCACGAGTCATTACAGTGTTGCCAAACTTCTCGATAGCGCCCGCTCGCACATACACGGCAGATGTACCTCATAGCTTCGCTTTGTATTCACTGACGACTGACCTGTGTGGTTTACAAGGCGTCGGGCGGAGGGGGCGTTCTGCACCGGGTGCCATCCCTGGGGGTGGGTCAATAAGCTCACCCAAAAATTAGAATATTAGAAAATATAACACAATAAAATGGTATCAATCGAATTTTGACTGATACTATGTAGACTGTATAAGTGTTGTAGGGTCGTATATACGTGATTAATGTATAGTGTGAAGGATGTTGATTATAAAAAAATGAATGATCAGAATTTTTTTCCATTTAATTTGGATTTCACTACTGCCAGCTAAGGAAAAGTGCAGTAAGTGCGAAATTCGAGATTTTGTGTTGAGTATGATTTTATATGTAGGCTGAATTATGAGGGGGAACACGATGGATAGTCAAAAATGCCGTATTTGCAGTCGTTTTATAGATATAAGCATAGCACTGATGCCACTGATCGCATGTGCACGAATTTGAGGCATTTATAAGCGCAAAACTGTCGTGAAGTACTTTTCACTACTAATCGAAAGAGCAGTATCTCCACTGGAATTACTGTCTTTTAGCTAGCAACATCACATGCGGCATTTAAGCTTAGTATTTTTAAAAGGAATAAGTTACAGCATTCTAGCTCTAGCTTCACCAAAATTTTAATGCTGAGCTAAGGCTGAAAATAAACTTTCTACTCGTGATATTTCTACTCGTGAGTTTCTTGATTTGTATACCATCAAGCTATCAAAATGAAAAAGTTTTTTCTAGAAAACATTTTTCTCTCATCATCACTTTTTGAGATATGAGCGCCTGAAGTTTGAATTTTTGGGACAGAACATTTCAAACTCGGTAAAATATAAATCCATGAGATTCAGAGGATGTATTCTTCATGATATTGTTGTTCTAGTAAAACAAAAATCTTCTAAAAGTATCAATTTTTGAAAAAGTTATTCAATTTACCAAAAATAACTCAACTAAAAGCTATTTTTTGTAAATTGAATAACCATCTTAAAATTTTTTTTAGAAAATTTTTGTTTTACTAGATCAACAATACTATGAAGAATCTATCCTCTGAATCTCATGGATTTATCTCTTACCGAATTTGAAATGTTCTGTCCCAAAAAATTGAACCTTGGGCGCTCATATCTCAAAAAGTAATGATCAGAAAAAAATGTTTTCCTGGGAAAACTTTTCCATTTTGATAACTTCAGTCATCGTTTAGACGTCGTAGCGGTAGCATGTCGAGAGCATTGTAGTGTTAGTAGAATAGTGTAGTATAGTGGTAGTAAAAATAGTTATATTTCGATAGTTCCGTATCTGCGCCTTAGTGGAATTAGGCCTACGCGGAATTGTCGAAAAGTGCGAAATTGCAGTACGCGAGTGCTCGTTCGAGCGTCCCGGTTTGGCCGGCCGGTCAATGTTCGCGACACAATCGCTTTGCTGAATAATGAATAAACAGTTTAAATTCAACATAAATGTATTTCGTCAGACCGTCGAAATTTTTGATTCCCGAGTTTGAAGAAGAGGCAACAGAAGAAGAAGTCGAAGCGAATAAAGAAAAATGGAAACCGGTAGTGTAAACGCAGGTATCCCTACAAAGGAGTCAACGCCGGAAAAGGTCATCGACCCAAATAATTTAAGAACAGCAACCGAAAAAATATTGTATAATAGTTGGAAGGAAGCTGAAAATAGATGTGTAATGATGCAAATCAAGAATGAAGAGCTTCAAACGAAGCTAGAGCAACTGATTAAAAGAATCTCTCTTCTTGAGAAAAATAGGGAGAGTAAGAACCAGCCTCAGTCATTTACTGTAGGAGGAAATTTGAAAACTAATAAACTAACTGCCGAAAAGGAAGAAAACAAGAATTTACATTCCTCTACGGATGAAGAAGAGTTAGCAAAGTACACTGAATGGATCCGAGTGAAATAAATAAGTAAATTATTATGATTGTATAAATGAAATCAAGAAATTCAAAAAAAGGAAGATGGATACCTCGCTTTTGCACCCCCAGCCATCAACAAGCAGTGCAGCAACTGACAGCCAGCACACCAAGGAAAAGAAGAATAAAGTAGTGCCCCCGCCTCCTATCATTGTGAACGATATAAAAAGTTTCAATACGTTTTTAAAAACTTTGAACAGTGTCTCTCCAGATGACAAGTTCAGAATAAAGCTAGTCAGTGATGAAACATTCAAAATCAACGTTCTAGATGTAGATACTTATAGAAACGTGACGAAAAAATTGGTTGATACTGGCTATAAGTGGCATTCATACGAAAATGGACTTTCTCGACCCATCAGAGTGATGGTAAAGAAACTACATCATTCGTGTAGTCCAGATACCATACTTGATGATTTGAAGAATCAAGGCTATAAAGTCCTGGAAGTGGTAAATAAACTCAAATGGAAGACTAAGGAACCATTGGACATTCTCCTGGTATCCTTTAGCTGCGAGGAAGATATAATTAAAATATTTGAATTGAAAACGGTTCTTGGATGTAAGGTGGAAATTGGAAATATAAGGAAGACAAAGCTGATAGCCCAATGCAAGCGTTGCCAGGCTTACGGTCACACCCAACGTTACTGTAACATGGAACCAAGATGCGTGAAATGTGGATCAAAGCATCTAAGTAGGGACTGCCAAAAACCAATGATGTCCTACCAAAAATGTGTCCAGTGCGGAGAAGCTCACCCTGCAAGTTACAGAGGGTGTACTGTAGCTATTGAACTGCAGAAAATCAGAAATGCGGCTCAAAAAAGGAAGACGGACACTCCCAAGAGCTCAATCAGTCAAAATCTAACTACAAAGCTTGGATATAAAAATACTAAGCAGGTAGAAATTCGTGTGCCTACTCTGAGTAGAAGAACATCTGCAGAGACTGTTGTAGGAAACAAAGGCTCTAATTCGAATAGCTGTCAGTTCGATAATATGGAGGGAGATATTAATCAGGTGCTGAAGCTCATTTTACATAAGTTAGACAAGCAAGAAAAGAATATCTTCTATCTTCAAAGCCGTTTTGAGAAGTTGGAGAAAAATTGTTCTTCTGAATTGTAATGCTGAATACACTTAGAATAGTTGAATGGAATGCTAATGGACTCCTTAATCGGCAATAAAAATAAGAAGCAGTTTTAAATTTAGAAAAGATAATATTTGTTCAGTTCCAGAAACTCATTTCACTAATAATCTTACATTAGAATCAGAGGATATAAGACTTATCATGCTATACATCCCAGTAATTCGGCGCGAGGTGGAAGTGCTGTTATCATCAAGGATAGTATTCAACATCATGAAGAAATTAAATATGAGTCAGAAAGAGTGCAATTAACTAGTGTAGCTGTTCAAACAGGAACTTATAAGTTGGTTGTGACTGCTATCTACTGCCCACCCAGACATTCCATACGAAATGGAGAATACATAGCTTTATTTGAGATGTGATGGTGATTTTAATGCAAAACACGTTGTTTGGGGACACGTTTAACAACCACGAAAGGCAGAGAGCTCTATAAGGCTATTATGGAGTACAGTTGTGAGGCCATTTCTACCGGAAAACCAACCTACTGGCCCTCAGATATGCAAAAAATTCCAGACCTAATAGATTTCTTCTTAATTAAAAATGTGAGTTTTAACTACTTGAGTATTGAGGAAAGTTTCGACCTTGATACTGACCATTCTCCAATTCTTCTAGAGCTGAGTGAATCTATAATACGAAAACAAAATGAACGGCCATGGCTTGTTAATACCCGTACAGACTGGGAAGGATTTCAACAGATGCTGGAAGGAAAATAACCCTTGATGTACCATTGAGAAGCATGGAACAGCTTGATGGAGGAAATTTGGATGGAAAATTTGTCACTGTCGTGCAACAGGCAGCCTGATGGAACACCCCACAACTAAGAAGAAGAACTGTAGGAAATAGCTACCCAACAGAAGTGAGGGAAATGATAGCTGAAAAAAGGAGAGCTAGGAAAAAATGGCAACAAACAAGAACTTCACAAGATAAAAGGCAACTTAATCATTTAACTCAACAGCTCAGAAGAGAAATCAAACAAATTAAGAATGAATCAATGAATCATTATCTGAGAAATCTAACAGGAGATGGAAGCACCGACTACTCTTTCTGGAAGGCAGCCAGGAAATTGAAAAGACCCATTCAGCATGCACCACCAATTAGGAAACAGGATGCCTCATGGGCTAGAAGCAATACAGAAAAAGTTCAAGCATTTGCTGATCATCTGGTAAACACATTTCAACCACACAATCATGATGAGCTGGAAATTGAAGAGGATTTTATCCAGGAGAGCGAAGAGTTTAGACATTGTGGTGCTCTTCCTGGGGGAGTCACTCTCACCTCCAAGGATAGGACAATACACGTAGGGTGATGTAATGCTGTATTTAAATGCCTCACGTTGGGCCGGCAAATCATGTGGTGCGTTTTTTAACGGCTTCACACATGTAGGGTGAATCTTGTACTGAGTCAATGGTGTAGAGGCTATAAATTTTGCAATGCGTGTGTGGACGCTGAGTGAACACCAGACCGATTGATTCACTACAAGATTCATACAATTGTCGGAATCGCGGGAGGCCTAAACGCTCGCTCACCCTTGATTCTTCTAATGACAGATTGTATAATGATGAATTTTTATAAGTAGTGTAGCGGACGCTAAACACTGATACGGATACCTTAAAATTATTACCTGTGAAGAATGAGCATACAAAATCATACAGGTCGAGCAAAAATCCCGATGTAGCTAATTTACGGGACTGCGTCTCTAATAAGTTCTGAAGGATTAAAAATACGGTATTTGAACCAAATATCGTTCAGAATATATTTCGAGAACAGAGTCTTGTCGGGTTTTAAGCTCTATTGTAGGAATTTATATGATCTATGGCTGCCTCTGCTGTACAATTGATGCATTCGCTCCAAAGTCGAGGTAGGTAACAGATAAAAGCTGATGTATGAGCAGGTAAGGACAAAGAATAAATATCTCGATCTGACCCCACTCGCTACATCCACTTAGACCTGTTCCAATATCCAGCTTGATTCAATTATTCTAATGATCATATTCGATCGGTTCTTGATGATATAGAACGTATCAGACACAACAATTGACAGGCTTAAGAAATAATCGAACTCAGAAAGCGAATTAACAAAACTGAAATATATTATAATAAAATATGTAATCATACAGTGCAGATTCAGAATTTGATTTACAGGTTGATAATAATTTAGCATTAATAGAATAGTTAAAAATTTTCTTGTGCTTGCATGATACCATGCGTGATTCAACAGAATTTACAATTGATAAAATTGAACAGTTTTGAAAAAATAGTGAAAAAAAAATGAATTACAAAATATATTTTAAAGTTGCTCGGGGTCGTGGTTCAGGCAGCGGAGGATAGTTAATCAACTACAAATTCTTAGAAATTAAAGATGAATAAATTTTAGGCTCTTAATAACTAAAAGCGCTTGTCGGCGTGGCCAATAATTTAACGAAGAAAAAATTTATGTTTTTCTGCACTGAAATATTTTCGAAGCGTAGATTGGGGCCCCTTTTAAAGCTTATAACTCACGTGAATTTCCTTGGCGGTCGTGGTTTTCTTCTTTAGATCAAAAATCGTTTGATCAGCGGCAATCCAGGCTTCGGTTTCAGCACGTGGGGAATTTTAATTTAAATATCTCCTTCACCGAATTAATTAAGGGATAATTTACTTTAAACTTTTAAATTTATTGATTGATGAAAACAGAAATTTACAAATAACAAATAGATTGGCCTAAAATATCGGCTCACAAATAGAACATTTAAAATCGAACAAGAAATTTTCACAAATAGGTCTTTTGTAACTATAAAAAGAGATCTGCACGGTGAGGATTTCAAAAGGGAAGAGCTGTCTTTTCTCTAAGCTTCTAGGCTAGACCTTGCTTCTCAGAATCTCGATGTAATAATTTGCATAAAAATTTGCCATTGGTAGAACGCTTGTGACGTAAACATGACGTCAGTGGCAAGCAGTAGAATACAATTCCTTTAATTACAATAATAATTTAATTTATGTAATTCTTAAAATTGCTTAATCTTCTGGACATAGTTCCTCTCATACAATGTACATGTGCTAGTGTAACTGATAAGGCAGGGTTGTTGTCTGATAATAGATTAACATGTGTTGCTTTCAAACGATCACCTTCCTGGTGCTATTTCTATGCACTGTGATTGGCTTAGACCTGCCAAAGAGATTTAATTACCATGTGGTTCAGTTGAATTAAATCATTAATAAATTAATATTCTTATACAATTTTTATTAGGTTTGAGATTGTTATAATTATTTCTGCCATTTTATCAATATATAATTTCATGCTATGACCCATTTAGTTACAATAAGACCTGACATATAATATAATTTCTTAAATAATAAATAATTTCAACGATAACACATACATTTTATTTTTTTATTTGAAATTCTTGATCCTTTATGGATAGTTTTAATTTTTAGAGATGGTATTATATCTTACGTGAAGCCAGCGTGACATTTGACAATACTTTGAATCAGTCAGCTGCGTTCGAACTGTTTTAAAAACATCTGATCGATAGTAAACAAAGTGTAACCTCAAAATCAGTGAGCGATTCATAAATAATTTGTGCTTTATTTGCAAAATAATTATAATTTTATTGAATAATTTTCCTAGAAAAATATTCAGTACAGAACGGTACTCTTATCAAATATACAGTTACTGATAAGTAAGCTTTATCGCTCGGTCGCTAACTGTCCTTTAGCAAATTCTTTCGTTTTAAAAGGTAATCACAATTTTTCTCTCTTTTCATGAGATCTATTTGAAAGATTCATCACAACATGTTACACTGGAGAAAGAAATAAAAAAAATTAATACAAAAAAGCACAAGGATTTGATTTAATAAAAGGAGTAGTATTGAAGAATTTACCAAGGAAAGCTATAGTGAAATCAACTAACATTATAAATGCCGTTTTTAGACTCAAATATGTTCCTTGCATGTGGGAGGTAGCTGAGGTGGTAATGATCCCAAAACCTGGAAAAGAGCCTCACAACATCTCATCATACCGGCCAATATCTTTGCTTCCAGTAATGTCAAAACTTTTGGAAAGAATATTGTTTAAAAGGCTGACTTCGATTATTGAAAGGAAAAAATTGACACCAGATCATAAATTTCGCTTCAGGAAAAAACATTCAACAATATTGATCAGGTACACAGGATTGTAAATATAATAGAAAGATCGTTGAAGAGAAAACAGTTTGTTCTGCAGCATTTCTGGATGTGGGTCAAGCTTTTGATAGAGTCTGGCATAAAGGACTAATCGATAAGTTGAAAGAGTTACTTCCAAAGCAATTCACAGACATTTTACATTCATATTTAACTGGACGATACTTCAGAGTGAACCATGAAGATTCTTATTCTGGACTAGGAGAAATGAAAGCAGGAGTACCACAAGAGAGTGTTTTGGGGCCAATTCTCTATCTTCTGTTTACAAGTGATCTACCATGACTCGAGAATGATACAATAGCAACATTTGCTGACGATGACAAGATTGAAAATGCCACAGCAAAACTTCAAAGATCTTTTGGAAAAATTGAAGACTGGACAACAAAATGGGAGATTGAACCCAATGAAGCTAAATCAGTTCATATCAATTTCACCAACAAGAGGGCTCAACCCATACCAATAACCATTAACAATCAAATAGTATCATTTTCCAATGATGTCAGGTACCTAGGTATCACTTTAGATGCAAAGCTTCGCTGGAAGGTCCTTGTTAAGAAGAAGAGAGAAGAGCTGGAAATAAAATACAAGAGACTCTGGTGGCTGATTGAAAGGAACTCCATCCTGTCAATTCCAAGCAAAGTACTCCTGTATAAGCAGATTCTAAAGCCAGTATGAACGTATGGTATTCAACTTTGGGGGTGTACCAAAGACAGTAATATCAAAGTCATACAATGCTTCCAAAACAAGGTGCTGAGAAACATTGCTGATGCTCCTTGGTACGTCAGAAACAGCGACCTTCACAGAGACCTGCAAGTCGACCTGGTATGCAGCGAAATCCAGAGGCATGCAGAGAAACACGAGGCCCGACTCCACCAACACGACAACATTGAAGCAATCCAGCTGCTGGAAAATGAAGGATTGGTGAGGAGGCTGAAAAGGAAGAAGCCATTTGAACTGGTCTAGTGCTGATTCAAGTGTCTTGTGTCCAGTGAAAAGCAGAGCAGTGGAAATGAGTGAAATTCACCTGTGTAGTACAGTCATAAGCAGTGTACTAATAATATTAGAATTTGAATAGGAGACCCTATGGAGGATTCTCTTGTATGAAGTATTCATTAGTATTATAGGACAGAAAAAAGTTGCTTATTAGTCCCTAGACTGGATAGCAATGTATCGTTTGAAAAAAAATGATAACTTGATGATATACGAATTGAAAAACTTTGAAAAATATCACGAGTAGAAAGTTCATTTTTAGCCTCTGCACAGCCTTAAGTAGAAAATAATGCAATATAGAGAACAATGTGAGTGCGATGTATATATTGAAAAAAAAACACAGAGATTCTAGAAAAATAGTTCTCTGGCTAGACAATTTTCTTTCTCCCAAAATAAGAGTTGGTCACTTTTCCTGTTTTTAGTGTATTTCATATAAATTCAAGTGACATCTCAAGTTGAAGCCTTAAAGTCCAAGATTTACGTCCTGCACTCTGGTACCACATTTAGCATTATGTGGATTTGGTATTGGCTTTTGGTTTTTATTGTTATGTAGATTATCAGTAACTTACAATACGTGAAAGCGTTCACAACAATTTATGAGTAAATAACACTTGTTTTGCAGTGAGTTTACTGTACAATGTTAATGTAAACCCAAAATAGCAATGCAAAACAATATTGTTAGGCCTACATGTTATTTGTAAGTAATTTTTCACTAATAAGTTGAAACTGTTCCATAAATATTTGTATTTCTTGTTGACCGAGCGAAGTGAGGTCTAATATTCAAGTCGACGGTTTGGCATTTCTCTTAATGTTTGAATGTTTGAATGTTTAAATGTTTATATGTTTAATTAATATATAATATTTAATAATTTAAATATATTTAATTATATATAATTTACGGCGAAACGCGGTAATAGATTTTCATGAAATTTGACAGTTATGCTCCTTTTTTAATTGCGCGTCGACGTATATACAAGGTTTTTGGAAATTTTGCATTTCAAGGATAATAAAAAAGAAAAAGGAGCCTCCTTCATACGCCAATATTAGAGTAAAAATCAATCTATAGAATTATTCATCATAAATCAGCTGACAAGTGATTACACAGATGTGTGGAGAAGCCAGTCTATTGCTGTATTTCCATAAGGTCTTTAGTTTCAATCAGGTACTTGTGGATGAGAATACTGCGTGGGGTCCACTGTTCACAGAACTACTAGTTATATAGGAACAGCTGGTTTTAACGCCTATATTGTGCATGTTATTGGAGTGATTCCCATGTTTTACGTATATTTCAACTTTTTTCTCAAAAACTACTCACACTACAGCTTCCAGACTAGTTTTATTCAATTTTTCAGATATTTTTCCATATGAATCCAGCATAGGTTTTTCATAAACTAGTCCCCAAACAATTCAGCATCGGTGTATTTCACCAGAGGAACTGAATTCCGGGCGAAATCTTTCACCCTGTATAGCTAATGAAGCGTTTATGGATATATGTTTATATGAACTTTTTTTCTTATTTTCACCTCTACTATCACGTATTAAAATATTTTACCATAATTATTAATCACCCTGTATATATATATATATATATATATATATAATATATATATATATATATATATATATATTATATATATATATATATATATATTGAGAGTCGTAGTCGAGCAGTCGTACAGTAAACATCTAAATTAGTGAGTAGAGTGGCTTTCAATAACAGTGAAAAGTAGGTCAATAGAATAGTGTTAGTTTAACATCAGCTATATAGTGTAGTAACATCAACATCATAGTGTGGTGTCTTTTCAACAAATGCAATCACCAAAAAACCACCATATGGAGTGATTCCAGAATACGAAGAAGAGGAGAAGAAAGAAGAAGGAGAGGCATTTCAACAAAACGTTACCATCAGCCCTTTGGAGCAGAAACAGAACCAGGAGGTGGAGCTGCAAAAAGATGATAATATGAATATCATAAGTGAAGTTATGGCCAATGAATTCAAATAGGATATTGAGGAACTATATAATAAACTCTTGGATTTTAAAAAATGGGCTGCAGTTGAATATGAGAGAAAGAAACTTTTATGAGTAGATTATGAAAGATTTTCAGAGATGTTAGTTGAAACAACGGAATCTGTCGTTAGAATCGAAACAAGGGCTATTACTATCAGTCAGTTGACAGAAAATCTCAATTCAGGTGCGCCAAAGTTACAAGAAACAATAGTCAGCTTAAATAAAAAAATGCAGGAAATCAGTGATAAACCACCCAGTTTTGCTGAAGATGGCATCAACAGCAGAAAAAATAGGAAACGTAAGAAGAATCCAACTTGAAGAGCATGTACTTCTTCTATAACCAACAAATTGGAATTGGTAGGAGATAATGAGAAGCAGAGTAGTGAAAAAATAAGGAAAAGTCTGAAGGAAAACATTCCAAAGAAAAAAAATATAAGAGTAAAGAAAACTGTTAATGTTCGAGGCGGCGGTCTTCTTATTGTTCTGGATACATTGAATGATAAGAAAAAAATACTAACAAACAAAAGCTTACAAAAAGGAGGGATAAAAATCACGGAGCCTGCAAACAAGAAGCCAAGGATAATCTTGTACGATGTCCCATCAGATGTAAATAAAGAGGAGCTGTCAGAGATCATCTATGAAAAGAATTTCTATAACTCTGGAATCCAAAAAGAAAACTTTGTCAAAGGCTGCGTCCCATCATTCAAGTTAGGCCCAAGAGATAAAGATACCGTTCATTGGGTGTTTGAATGCGATCAAGAAATAAGGAAGCTAATAATTAACAAGGTAAAGCTGTTTATCGACTTTACATGCTGCAAAGCCAGCGACTATACTGTAGCTCAGAGATGCTTCCGGTGCCATGGGTTCAATCACGTGATGAAGCATTGTAAAAAAGAACAGGATGTCTGCGGGCACTGTTCAGTTATAGGACATAACTCTAAAACTGCCCTTCCGAAAAGGAAATTCCAACTTGTGTTGATAAGAATAATAAAAAGAATAATAAGCCAGCTAATCATAAAGCCAATGACGCGTAATGCCAGTAAAAAAATGAAAAATAGGATATTGAAAAATGAAACTCTAATTAAGCCTAGTATCAATAAAAGAGAGCCGTCGACTATTGAAAAATCTCTAAAAAATATAAATAAGCTACATGTACATAAACAAACGTAAAAAGTAGAGTATCATTAATTCAGAATTACGTTGAATATTCCGATATTAATTTAGCGTTTGCTTACGTAGGAGAAAATAAGATTCGAGTCTCAGATGGATTCTCGCACGTACTAGAGTCAAAATCGCTGACGCTAGAGGAGTGGTGTAGCCTTGAGCCAATTAGTCTACAAAATAAATGCTCGGCGATCTTACTGAAAACAGTCAACACGCCTGACAGTAAACAATTAATTCGGAATTACTTGTTGCCCGTAAATGATTATAATGCTCTAGAAGAAATTTAAAAGGCATCAATGAATTATCCACTTGTCGTAGGCATAGATGAATTCAGCCAGCTAGCAGATTTATCCTCAATTGATTTACTCAGTTTTATCTTATCAACTGATCATTTGAAATATATATTTTATCATAGGGGCACTAACAGCATGAATTTTCTCAATATTCCAGAACCAGATCGGCCAGAAGAAAAAGTATGCCAAGAGGTTATCTACCAGAAGAGAGCAAGCATCATAACTTTCTAAATTGCATGATTCAATTGAAAAATCTTTTACAGCAATATGATAAAATAAACGCAGATATTTTCAAAGAAGCTCTTTTAACACTTCGAACCGAAAATCTTCATGCTTCATCGTCGGTCTTCAGAGAAATTGAATTGAGGAGTATGAATGTTTACGATAATGAATTGAAAATGATCCTTCTACCAACTACTTCAAAATATAGAATGGGACTCAGTATGGAGGGAGGCGGAGCTTACATATCATTTGACAACAGTTCTCGCAGATTTAGAACCAATGAAAAATATATTATGGTTAGTCGAGACACTCAAGTGATGCTTAATGAGGAACTGTTGAATGCTGTTTCGAAAATTATATATCTCGATGCAAGATACCGAGAATCGGATGGATTGATGGAGTTCCAGGGAGCGGAAAAACACATCTAATTGTTGATAAACATCGACCAATGGAAGACCTCATACTAACTCAAACAAGAGCCGCAATCAAAGGAATAAGATCAACTATACAGGAGAAACACGGAAATGAATTCAACTCGATCATCAATTCAAATTACAGAACCGTGACGTCGTTTCTTATTAATGGCTGCCACAAAAAATATAAGCGCGTATTCATCGATGAAGCTGTCCTTATGCACGCCGGCTTCGTGGGATTCGTCTCTGAGCTGACAGGCGCAGACGAGATAGTACTGGTTGGAGACTCAAAACAAATATCTTACATCGAGAGAAGTGGTTTACCAGCAGTCTGGAAAAATATTTCTGTTTTCGCGGATCCGGATTCCTACCAATCAGTGACCAACAGGTGTCCAATGGATGTGTGCTGTCTGTTGTCTAACTACTACAATGATATCTGCACTACAAATAAAATTATTCGATCAATTGAACCAACAATAACTAACGGAGAACCTCACAACCTACAACCACAAACTTTGATCCTCATATTCACGCAATCAGAAAAACAAATGGTACTGGAAGCTGTCAAAAACAAGGCTCCCGCTGGCTCATTAACAATACTAACTATACATGAAGCTCAGGGTTCAACGTTTAGAGATAACATCTAGTGAGGAAAAACACTAAACCACTCAAGATTTACAATCGCATCCAGCACATAATAGTAGCACTTAGTAGGCATACCAACTCATTCAGATATTTAACAGTTGGAGAGCAAGATCTCATGCCGTCATTAACTCAAAAAATACAATCAGTTGAGGACAAGGATATCTACAATTGGCACACAAATAATTATAAACACAGAAACAAAAATGGCTGATTTGATGGAGGATTTGGATTTATTAGACATTGAAGACTTTTCGATTCCAAATTCACAAGATGTCAACAATACAATCCAACCTTTCAACTTTAAAATCATCAATTTCAACATCAGAAGCTACAATAAAAACTTTGAAGAATTTCTTATTCAACTGGAAGACCTGAACTTGGACTTCGACGTGATAGTCTTAACGGAATGCTGGATTGCTGGTGGTGTTTCCTTGAAATCAATTAATAATTATACCTGCCACAAAAAAGAAAACATTATTCTACAGAATGATGGAGTAATAATTTATGTCAAATCCGACTATTTTGTCGAAATAAAAGAAATTGCAGTTAGGCAAGCCAACTGTCTGAATATGCATTTAGAAATTGGGAAAGATACTTTTGTTATAACAGCGTTATATAGATCTCCATCACACTTGGACAGAATTTCTCATTGATCTGAGGCAGATTTTGGATGATAATGGAAAGTATTTTCACATCGTTCTAGTAGATTTGAACATCAACACAAAAGAACCAAATAAGCACAGGCAACTGGAAGACTATGATAATCTACTCAGTGAATATGGATTCCTACATTGTATAAAGCAGGCAACTCGTATTCGAAATAAAAGCGCTTCATGTATAGATCATATTCTGATAAACTTTAAAAAAGATATAATACCTATAGTTTTCCCAAATTGTATTACAGATCATTTTATAACTACTATTCTGGGAATTGAATATGATGCGGTGGAACACAATCACAACAGAAGAAAACCCTACTATGAAAGTATTGATTATAATAAACTTTCATGAGCTACAAATGATACCTGGAATTCCGTGTACCTGCAAGAATGCGCTGATAGTGCTTTGAAGAAAATGATAGAAATACTGAAGAAATACACAGAATAATGTAAAGTTATTAATAGAGTATCGCACACAAAAAGAAAGATTGAGCCTTGGATTACAAATTACAAATGGATTAATTACATCAATAAGGAAGAGAGATAAATTACACAAACAAAGCAAGAATAATACAGCGAATCTACAGCTTGGAGAGTATTACAGAAGGTACAGAAATTCTACAAACAACTGTCATAGAAAATGCGAAGAAACAATACTTTTCAAGGCGATTTGAAACTTCCAGCAACTCTAAGCAAACATGGGAAGTAATAAGAGAAATAACTGAAGTGCAACAGCCAAGAACACAAATCCACCAAATCAACTTGGAAGGGAGAGAATTGAAATTGGGAGATGATGATGAAGATATGGCAAATTCTTTCAATGAATTTTTTATTAGTATTGGATCAAAACTGGCTCAGGACATTCTAAATAGCGATTGTAATGGCGCAGATGAGCATGCGGCAGCTGATCAGATAGTCTGCCGGTCATTATTCTTTACACCTGTCAGTGAGGACGAAATTATAAAAATCATTCATAGTCTTAAAGCTAATAGTGCACCTGGACTCGATAATTTAAAACCAGAATTTTTCAAACAGAATAATACTATACTTACCAAGCCTTTAACACATATTGCAAACAGAATTTTCGAGGAAGGTGTTTTTCCACAGTGTCATAAGGAAGCTGTCATTTGTCCAATCTTCAAAACAGGAGATAAGAAAGATATGAATTGCTACAGACCCATATCATTACTAAGTACATTATCAAACATTTTTGAAACGTGTATCAAAACAAGACTGATCAGCTTTCTTGAAAAAAATAATCTTCTATCGCCAAACCAATATGGTTCTAGATCTAGTCGCAGTACAAATGATGCTATCCACTATGTGACCACTCAGATTGCTGATAAAATGAACACTGAAGAGGAACCATCAGCAGTATTCTTAGATTAAAAGAAGGCTCTTGATACGGTGTCACATGACATTCTTCTTTCAAGGCTTGATAACTATGGAATAAGAGGAGTAGCATGGAATTTTTTCAAGAGCTACCTATCAAACCTGACAATGTGTCAGAGTCAATGGATGTATAAGCAACAAGCTGACTGTAAAGTTTGGAGTGCCACAAGGAACAGTACTAGGACCAATTCTTTTCCTTCTCTACATAAATCCATTATGCAACATGGAAATTAATGGATCAATCACCACCTTTGCAGATGATACTGTTCTACTTTTCTCTGAGCCGACCTGGGAGATGACCTGGAGAGAAGCCGACACTGGACTTCAGAGGGTGTCTCGCTGGTTGAGTGAAAATCTGCTAACATTGAACCATGAGAAAACCTTCGTTCTGACCTATTCGGCGACTCAACATGGACAGCCAACAGGAGATGAGATAGTAATCAAGAATCAACGGAATAACACTCTTCATATACAGTTCGCAGGAAACAGTCACAGAAATACCTGGGAGTTACAATGGACTCTTCTCTGCGCTGGGATCATCATCTCAATGAATTATGCGGGAGACTGAGGAAGACTATCTGCAGATTCAGGATTCTGAGGACACTAGTCGACAAGGGATGTCTAAGAGTTATCTAATTTATCTACTTCTCTCTAGCACAGTCCCTCATGCTGTATGGGATTGTGGGATGGGGAGGTGCAAGCTTCTTGCACATCGAAACGCTCCTCAGGGTACAGAAGCTGATCATGTCGACAAGGGATGTCTAAGAGTTATCTAATTTATCTACTTCTCTCTAGCACAGTCCCTCATGCTGTATGGGATTGTGGGATGGGGAGGTGCAAGCTTCTTGCACATCGAAACGCTCCTCAGGGTACAGAAGCTGATCATGAGGGTCATCAACCAGAAGCCTCCACGCTATACATCAGACCAGCTATTCAATGAGTTTGACGTGATGGATCCAAGACAGCTTAACTCCAAGGAGATACTATGCAGATTACACAAGAACCCAACAACATTTCAAACCAGAAACCACAACCACAACACCAGATACAGGAATCTTCTCATCACCAGTGTTGCAAGGAAGGTACTATACCAGAGACATTTCAATCATTTAGCACCAAAATTATATAATATACTTCCTGCAAACTTTAAACAGATTAATCATCCTAGAAAGTTCAAAACAATAGTACACAATATTGGTTGATGAGCAAAGGGAGACAGAACATAGAAAACATTATTTCAAATAACAACTAACCGCCTAATGACTTACCAAACACTAACTAATTAATAATATGCACAAAAAACTAACAAAACCTACTCTAGAACATGGTACGCCTTAGTGGAGTAGGTCAATTTCCACACAGAAAACTAAACAAGTATAGGACACATTATAAAAGATTTTTTTTACTAACTATTGTATGTAATATTGTAATTTATCTGATATTTTGTGTAATTGATGTTGTAGTTTTAGTTTTTCTGGGAAATGAACATTTTATTTATTTATTGTACTCTTTCAATTTCATCAAATTGTACTGAGCAGTCTTTTAGAGATATTATTTCCCATAAATCACAAAAGAGTATCAATATTCTATTCTCACTAGCTCGCAATATAAGTGTGATTTAACAAACTTCCCTCTTTGTTGTTTGAAAATTTCTAAAAACATAACCTTAAATTCATCCCTCATAAAAAATTCTCTCAACATAAATTCTCCAATATAATTCGGTGAAGACCTTCCTTTTATCTCTCAAAAATCTATCAACTGATAAATCTTCCACGTTCATGAGTTGTGTGTGGCACGTTTTGTTATATTTCAATGAATAGTTGATAATTAATTTTGAAAAAATTCACAACCATAAATCATTCAAAAATTTTCTTGTTGTCAGTGCTGTAACCGGTGGAGGTATTTTTAACCCTACACCACACCTAACATAATTCTGTAACCGGAGATATCTTTGTCTCTATTTGGTTAATCTTCCAAAATATAAAATAATATATAAGAATAAATGTGGTTTGATAGTCATTCTTGCAGACTATACCACCGCTGGCCACCAATGTAAACCGGAGGGGGGTTGTTTCCTTTTTTCTATAATATTTGCTAAAGTTTACTGCTATCAATTCATCTACCGGTATTTGAATCCTTGATTGGTTGGGAGCTTTTAGTGGATTCGTTCATTCAAATGCACAGATTATCATCATTAACTAATTGTCACCTATTCTAGCAGCTAGCAACTACGAGTTAGGAACTTCAATGAAAAATACTAATAAAATTTAACTCCAGGTTTATTGAACTCTAAGTAAATAGAACGAATTAATAAGAGTCAGGTAACAGGTCGAATTTTCAAACAGAACAAAGTGATTCAGCAATTGATTCACAAAAAAAATATATATTCAATTCCAATCTACACATTTTGGGAACCTGCTAACTTGCTGCATTTAAATTTGGGCCTCGGTCATTATATGAAATTAAATTTTGAGCTTAATAAGAAGAACAATAAAAGTTCGGCACTCATCATTTTTAACAATATTCAAACTAGTACTCTAAAGAAACACTGTTGCAGATATTTGGGAACTGGTGAAACATTTGTGGCAGTGTCCTTATATTTTGCAAGAGGTGAGAGTACAGTTAGAAAAACTATCAAGGAGACCTCAGAATCTATCTGGTACGTACTGAAGGATATTTACATGCCTGTTCCTACTCAAGATATGTTGAAACATATTGCTGATCGTTTTGAGCTGCTATGGAACCTTCCAAATTGCATTGGAGCACTGGACGGTAAGCACATAAGAATTGAAAAGTTTCCACATACTGGATCTGAAAACTTCAATTATAAGCACTTCCACTCAACTGTACTTTTGGCATGTTGTGATGCCGATGGGCTCTTTACAATTATTGAGCCAGGTTATGCTGGGCGTAACTAACAGTGATGGAGGAATTTTCAAAGCAAGCTCAATGAACTTCTGGATGGCACATGGTGATAATATACCCTTGCCATCACCATTGATGAAAAATGTATGATTGAAAAAACATACCGTTTCCATACTATTTTGTAGGAGACGAAGCCTTCCCACTGACTCGGAACCTTATGAGGCCTTTTTCAGGTAAAACACTGGACAATGTGAAACGAATATTCAACTACAGGTTGAGCCGAGGAAGGAAAACCATTGAATGTGTGTTTGGAATGGCAACAGAAAAGTTTGCAGTCTCAAACGGCCAATACAATGTCGTGATTCTTCAACGGTAAATAGCATAGTGAGATCAGCTTGCATCCTAGATAACTTTGTTCGAAAACAGGAAGGAGCTGAGTACAGGCCTCAAGACATAACTCAACCTGAAAATCTAGCTCAACGTCCGACCGGTATTGGAACAAGAGACTTGGTAGTAAACAATGGATCATCAGCATTGCTCTGAGAAATTATCTGGCCAATCATTTCCTTTCTGCAAGTTTAACGTGGCAGTGAAAAGTAGCAGTGTAACTAGCCTGACTCAAGCTAAAATTACAAAAAATACACAATAGATTTGTGATGGATACAAAGAAATTAACGAAAGATTTGGTTATTTATAAACTGATGAGATGATTATCACTTTAGTAAAGTTATTGGGTTACTTATTTAATTTATAAGGGTCACTGTAAAAAAATGAACAAAAAACAATCACCCGTTCAAATATTATTGTGCCTTGCACCGATTCGTACTCAAATTGAATCTATGTAACAATATTTCGCTGAAAAATTCAAAACTTTATATCCTGAGTTCGATTATTTCTTTTTTTCAGATTTTGTGTTTGGCACGTTTGTACTAGTTAAGCACTGATCAAAGACAATCATTGTAATAATTGATCCAAATCTGGATAAAGGAACAGATCTAAGTGGAAATATTAAGTGGGGTCAGATCGAGATCATACGTTATCTGTCCTTACCTGCTAATATATCAGCTTTTATCTGTGCCCTACTTCGACTTGGAAATAAAGTTCCTACTACAAACCAGAAGCAGCTACAGTGTAAGAAATCACACAATAGAGCCCAAAATTTGGGAAGATTCTGTCCTGGAAGTATCTTTTGAACGGCATTTGGTCTATCGAACCTATCCTAGACCATCAGAATTTATTAGTAGCGCAATCCCGCAAATTATTGAACCAAGTTCCTTGCTCGACCTGTTTGATTTTGTACACTGTCTTCAATACAGGTAATAATTCAAGGTCTCTGAATCTAGTGTCGCTAAACCAAAAACATATAGGTTAAGTGAAACCTATTGAAATTATTTTTGATTGTTACATTGAGATCAGAGAAAAATTTGTTGGTGTAGAATTAGTTATAATGATTTACCTGTGTGCGATTGTGACTTATATTATTTGATAGTTCTATTTATTTTTTATGTGTCTACTTTTGTTACCATTTGATGTTGTAATGCATTCGATGTTCTCTTTTGCTGCTACAATAAAACATTTATTTATTTATTTCATTTTATGATATTTTAATAGGTTTTACATAATGAAAATATCTCATTTTTCATAAGATTTGATCTTTTTTTGTTTCAGTGCAAGATTGCAAAGAAAAGTGGAGAAATCTATGAACCGTATTTATGAGAAGAATAAAACCTCCCCCTAGCGGTTCCGGGGGGAAGAAAAAGGCATACTATTTAGAAAATGCCATGCAGTTTTGCCTGCCATTCATCAAAACAGTAATTCCCCCTCTCCGGGAAACTTGCCTCCACAACCCAGCAATATTCAGTCTACAGTTCATGAAATTGAAGGTTCTGAAACCCAAATTGATGACCCCATTCAGTTGGAAATCAATCCTACAGACAAAGGCCACTTTTCCCCAGAAATGTCTCCCTCAATTTTAAAGGATTCCCAACAGGCAGTGGAAATGCAATCCACAAGTTCAACATCAAGCAATAGACCTACTTCTCAAATCCCAAAAAAAAGCCAAAAATGCTGCGACCATAGTGGACCAAACGGTAGCAGAGTACTTCAGGGAAAAAAGGCGAAGCTACTATCAAAACCTGAGGCCGATGCTACCAATAAGAAAATTGATCGACATCAGGGGATCAAGATGTTTCTGCTCAGCTTGATTCCAGAATCAGAAGAATTGAGTGATGCACAACTCAAACTTTTCAAGCGACACGTGTTGAGAGTGATTGATGGCATAAGTTTCTCGGGACATCAACAACAGAATCCACGGTCCTCATCAGGCCTCACCATCCTCACCTCACCGACGATGTCCGACTCAAGAGATTCACAAATAGACTTGACTCACATGTCGTCTGATGTAAATATCCAAACTGCATATTTTTATAACGCTTTTTCACAAGGTCTCAATAGCTCAAAAATGTAAATACTCAATAAAAGAACTCAATGGTAATTTTATATGTGGATATGTTTTATTCTTATATAAATTTAAAATAACAATAAAGTTGACTTATTAAACTTACCTCAGAGTGATCATTAATCTTTCCTGTGCTGGAATACATTCCCTTCAGGTGTGTGTCCATCATCTCCAAGGAATGGCCAACCAGAGGTCAGTAGTATAGAAAATTAATTTCAACTAATTTCTTGACTGCATTCAAAACAGCTGTTCACTAACATAAACAAAGTTTTAACCTCTAAATTTTATGGTTGTTTACAAACAATTTACAAATTATTGGCAATAAATTATGATATTTTCAATAAATAGTTCTTCCAAAACTATGCCATATAGAACGGTGCTCTTATCCCAGTCTCAGCTGTTGATAAGTATAATCTTTATTACTATCAGGTAACAGTACATTGGATACTCTTCCTAGCCTTTGGCAATAATAACAATTATTATATCTTCTATTACTTCGATTTATTTTATTTTATGGTCTTGATAGTTTTAAAATGCCACAATATTGATCAAGCTCACATATTTCGATCAATGCATTTCTACCAAATGCATATTCCTGTTTGAACAGATTATTGATCAATCCATAATTTGATTTTTCCAATAAACGGAATTGAACATTACTCTTGAAATAAATATTTTATGTTGAAAAGAAGCAAGATACATTGTTTTGATATACAGATTTCCTGTCAAAATTTTGCAGTGGAAAAGGATGACGAATTTTGCAGTGGAAAAGTATGACGAAATAAGTACAACGTCATGACCAATATGCACGAGAAGTAATGGAAGCAGAAGTGGATTGGCGATTTGTTAGGGTAATTCGGTACACAGCAGTCAGTGAAGCCCGTAATTCGTATTGTGATATTCGGTTGACCCTTTTCCCTATTCAGACAGCAGTGCGTTCCCTTTGAGGCAGCCTCCCTTGCCTATTGCCCTATTCAGCGACACAATAAGGTGGATTGGCCTTCTATTGCATTACAGGAGGATTGCTGAATGAGCAGAAAGTGCTTGTTCTACAAGCACACAGTTCATTGAAGGACAAATAGCTGGCTGCTGTTAGTTAATTTGCTTTTGCAATGACTTGGGTTTGAATATTGTCTATCTCTTTTCTGTATCACTCCATGTTAAAGTAAGCAAACGAATATTATTACTCTGAAGTATTAGGAGTATGAAATTTAATGGCGGGGAAGAGACGATGTAGAAGCATAGGCTAAAGAGGGTCTGAGGGATAGAGGATTAACAACGACATTGAAGTAAACACAGAGTGAATACATTGAATAGTCTTGTGGAAATATGTGACCACACGTTGAGGTCTGTCCAGAGGTTTTCGACAAACTTTCACGATTTCGCGGAGCAATGGTGGATGTAATGGAGATTGAGGGAATCTAATTATCTATTACTTATTCATTTATTATCCTACAAAGGTGACTTTCTTGAAGTATTTCAAGCCTAGGTGATGATGATGGGATGAATGATAATACAATGAAGATGGAGTTATGAAAGAATAAAAATTATAGGTTATGCTATCCACTTGAATATTGATTTGAGTCCACTTTTCAGTCCATAAATAAATAAACTAGAGATTTTGAATTTGATTTGATTGAAAACCGAATATTATAGAATTACTGGCAGGGCACCCGTGCTTCGCTACGGGAATTAAAAGATAAAATTATTTTTGTGAAACATTTGTAATCTAAATCCTACCAAAATTGTTATAAACGTTTTTGAGATTAGGCCACAACTTGGCATGGAAATTATTGAGTCAAATCATTCGAATGATCAATTGATGTGTTGGAAGTGCTCTGTAGTGCTCTAATATTGCAGCGAATTTTGTAGAATATTGGGCGGGCTTAAGAGTCGACCTCGACTTTATTCATTGGCAATTAATATTTTCCGTTGACAGTTATCAAATTAGCAGTAATCATGTTATTTCTGTTCTTGCTTGATGCAATTGAAGATTAAATTCAAAGTTGAGTTGATTCGGAATTTGATGACTCTGGTATTCATGGATCTCTTGCTTATTCTGGAATTTTCAAATAGAAGGCTTCTCTTATTGGTTCTGGTGGTATTTAGTCCGGATTATGAATTAGACAGTGCAACTGGCTCTCTCGAGGCCATGGCTGCATACAAACCTTAGACCAGTTATAGGATAGACACGCCCCATTGTATATTCATAATGGAAGTCGATGGAGCCAACATTTAATGCCATATCGCCTCATCGTGACGTCAGCATTGGATAGAAAACTTCTCTGTAGAGTTTACATTGTCTTCCATAGCAGATTGTGTCTATTTCAGATGGAAGTAGAATATTATTTATGGAAATGGTAAACTCCTGCACAGCATATAATTGCACTGAAAGATTTAGGAAAGGAAGTGGAATATCTTTTCATGAGTAAGTTGAAATTTATACACATTAAAATCGTAAGTTTTAACTGTATGATTATCCTTGGTTATGATGTGAGTGAACTCATTGCAGCATCACAATAATTGTAATAACTAATTAATAGTTTCGTAGGCTACTGTACCTTATTATTTTCAAAAGACATTATAACTTTGAAGTCAATTAACAAATTCTCACCAAATACAGGCTCCAATATTGTCGCTTTTGTTGTTTATAGAGATGGTTAAGTAGATGGAGAAGCAGAGAATGTTTCTCCAGCCACAGATTTCAGTATCAAGTCATGCCCCAGTATGATGTCACGCATCCATTCATGTTGGCTTCAGAGGCTAGACTTCCCAGTGTGTCTATTCTTCAACTAGTCTAAGGTACAAACATAAAGCAACAGAGGAACCAATGCAACAGAGGCTGATGAAATTAGTCACATTTCTATCACCTCACAATAAACATCACATTCAACTACCATGTATGTTTGGAGATATCGATTTTAAATTTCTTTTGCTATCATCCGGTCACTTTCTAAAACTATTCTTACAAATGTTCCGTGAGTACTGCAATTTTTCAAAATAAGGTTGCCAAATTTGGTAAATCAAATACAGCTATTATGATCTTTTCCATCTACCCACACTCTCTTACGTTTTCAACAGACTATTGAGAACTTTTTTCTGATCAACTGCTACTTAAGGGACCAATAATCCTTCCTCAAGGAACTTCAGCGAATTTTCCCAGAGTTGAGACCTGTTCCAAAATAATGTTTTTTGTCTCAAACCCACCATATTCCTGATTCAATCGAAATCTCTAGAGCCGTTTCCGAAATTCGTCCGATATACATACATATCCACAAACACACATATTCAAACAGAAATTGCTTTCTTAGTATAATTGACTTCAATGATTATGATTTCATTGCTTATTTCACATTAAAACAGCTGGCATCAAAAGCAAAAATGTCAAACATAATTGAAATTGAAAGAGTAGCGATCATCAATATTGTTATCTTCATCTGATCTAAAGTAACCAAATTATAGTAACATATGATATGGACATTACAAATATAATCGAGAGATAGGGTGAAGGAGAATATACATGCTGGAAGAACTTTAAACCCATAAAAACCACCCTTTGAGTTGAAATATCGCCAAAAGATTTCTTAGTGAGCACCTAGGACGTATAATGAAGCTATATTCGAAGTTTTGTTGCAATCCATCCAGTAGTTTTCCGGAAATCGTGATCAGTGAGTGAGTGAGTGAGTGAGAGAAGCATTTTTACTTTCCTTGCCCTATTACCATAGATTCAAGATGGCGGCTAAAATGGCGAAAATGTTGTCAAAAACAGGGTTTTTCGCGATTTTCTCGAAAACGGCTAAACGATTTTGATTAAAGTGATACCTAGAATAGTCATCGATAAGCTCTATCAACTGCCACAAGTCCCATATCTGTAAAAATTTCAGGAGCTCCATCCTATCTATTCAAATTTTGATTTTGGATTCTCAATTATCAGGCTTCAGATACAATTAAACAGAGAATTTCGAATGGAAAAGATTGAGCATGAAAATCTCTACAATTAATGTTCAGTAACATTTGCACCTAAATTAAAAATAAGCTCGAAATTTGAGAGAATGAGATTATCCAATTATTGCAAACTGTTGGCAACTGTTGATTCTATTAAATGATTCACTATGAAGAGAAAGAAGACCTCGTGTGTCTCCAGCGTTATTGCCCTGTCACCAGCTGGCTCGAATCTTTGAATAGTAGACTTGAGATGCGCGGGAACACTAGCGTCAGGTGATCAATTTTCATAACGGCAAGGAATCTTGTGTGAGTGCGCCACACCAGATTTATAGTAGACTAGCCGTCAGGCTCGCTTCGCTCGCCATATCCGTCTAGCCAGGACCCCCGACTGGATCGTCCAAGAATGAGATCAGCAGGCTCGCTTCGCTCGCCTGCATTTTTCATTTGAGCATTTTTATCATATGTTAGAGCAATCCAGTCGGGGGTCCAGACTAAACGTCTGGCTAAACGGATATGGCGAGCGAAGCGAGCCTGACGGCTAGTAATATAATATTCCCAGGATTGAAGTAGCAGTGCCCAATCAATTTTTCCGCGATAAATGCATTTAGATCTTCAACTTGGTGCCAACCTAATATAGTCAACTCAACTTAATGCCAACCTGACAAAATTATTAATTTAGTTGCCAGTTAACAACTGTTTCGAAGAGGTACTCTATCTAGATTATAGTTCTATAGTAACATATGATATGGAAATTTCAATTATAATTAAGAGATTGGGAGAAGAAGAATATACATGCTAAAAGACGAACTTTAAACCCTTAAAAACAACCCTTAGAGTTAAAATATTGCCAAAAGATTTCTTAGTGCGCCTCTAAAGGGCCAACTGAACATACCTACCAAATTTGAACGTTTTTGGTCCGGTAGATTTTTAGTTATGCGAGTGAGTGAGTGAGTGAGTGAGTGAGTGAGTGAGTCAGTCAGTGAGTGAGTGCCATTTCGCTTTTATATATATAGATTTATTTTAAGTTTGGATTACATTCAATAAACTCTCAGAACTTGAAAATATTGAGTTATAAGAAAACCAAGTTATATCTAAGCGTAACTATGAAGTATCCAATTGAATTGAACTGCATTATTTAGCATAGCGGGATAATAATAATAATAATAGTAATAATAATAATAATAATAATATATTTATTCA